>NW_020175662.1:1402185-1476518 GCF_003031525.2 Neophocaena asiaeorientalis asiaeorientalis
AGGAACCTCCATACTGTTCTCCATAGTGGCTGTATCAATTTACATTCCCACCAACAGTGCAAGAGGGTTCCCTTTCCTCCACACCCTCTCCAGCATTTATTGTTGCAGATTTATTAATGATGGCCATTGACTGGTGTGAGGTGATACCTCATTGTAGTTTTGATTTGCATATCTCTAATGATTAGTGATGTTGAGCATTCTTTCATGTGTTTGTTGGCAATCTGTATATCTTCTTTGGAGAAATTTCTATTTAGGTCTTCTGCCCACTTTTGGATTGGGTTGTTTGTTTTTTGATATTGAGCTGCTTGTAAAATTCCTAGGTATTTTATTCTTTTTGTTGCAATGGTAAATGGGAGTGTTTCCTTCATTCCTCTTTCAGATTTATCATCATTAGTGTATGGGAATGACAAATGGTAAAAGCAAAGCTATACAGACAAAATCACACAAAGAAGCATGCACATACACACTCACAAAAAGAGAAAAAGGAAAGAAATGTATATATCGCTGCTCCCAAAGTCCACTGTCTCAATATGGGATGATTCGTTGTCTATTTAGGTATTCCACAGATGCAGGGTACATCAAGTTAATTGTGGAGATTTAATCCGCTGCTCCTGAGGCTGCTGGGAGAGATTTCCCTTTCTCTTCTTTGTTTGCACAGCTCCTGGGGTGCAGCTTTGATGCAGGCTGCAGAGGCCAGCATGCATGACGTTGCACCAGCCTGAGGCGCACTCTGTGTTCTCCCGGGGAAGTTGTCCCTAGATCACGGGACCCTGGCAGTGCACAGGCTCCTGGGAGGGAAGGTGTGGAGAGTGACCTACGCTAGCACACAGGCTTCTTGGGGGCGGCAACAGCAGCCTTGGCGTCTCATGCCCGTCTCTGGGGTCCGCGCTGATAGCTGTGGCTCGTGCCCATCTCTGGAGCTTGTTTAGGCGGTGCTCTGAATCCCCTCTCCTCGCGCACCCGGAAACAATGGTATGTTGCCTCTTTGGCAGCTCCAGACATTTTCCCGGACTCCCTCCCGGCTAGCCGTGGCGCACTAGCCCCCTTCAGCTGTGTTCACGCCACCAACCCCAGTCCTCTCCCTGGGATCCGACCTCTGAAGCCCGAGCCTCAGCTCCCAGCCCCCGCCCACCCCGGCGGGTGAGCAGGCAAGCCTCTGGGGCTGGTGAGTGCTGCTCGGCACCAATCTGCTGTGAGGGAATCTCTCCGCTTTGCCTTCCGCACCCCTGTTGCTGCGCTCTCCTCCATGACCCCAAATCCTCCCCGCTCCGCCACCCGCAGTCTCCGCCCGCGAAGGGGCTTCTACTGTGTGGAAACCTTTCCTCCTTCACAGCTCCCTCCCACTGGTGCAGGTCCTGTCCCTATTCTTTTGTCTCTATTTTTTCTTTTGCCCTACCCAGGTGCGTGGGGAGTTTCTTGCCTTTTGGGAGGTCTGAGGTCTTCTGCCAGCGTTTAGTAGGTGTTCTGTAGGAGTTCTTCCACATGTAGATGTATTTCTGATGTAATTGTGGGGAGGAAGCCTATCTCCATGTCTCACCCCTCCGCCATCTTGAAGGTCTCTGGAATTTTACCTTTAAAAAAATTTTTTTTATAATAAAAAGCTGGAAGATCAATAAATATAAGTCTCTTGACATTTAGTCAGTGTTATCAGGAGTTTCATAAAAAATTTCTCCAGAAAAACTGCACTTAGGAGCCAATTGCCATTGTAAGAGCAAATACCACCAACTAGATGCCTCCTGAGTCTAAGGCAGAAGTGTCACAACTGAGAATACAGAGGGTGCGTTTTCTCTGGACATACACTGTCCACCATTGTTGTGTCTAATAACATAAAAAGTGCGTGACCAGAAAAAAGTAGTTCTTGTTGATTTGCACACAACTGATAGTTGCTTTATGCAAGACAGAGCACAACTCAACTTCAGAGAAAAGTTCCTGGGTACAAGGCAAGGGGTTACGAAATAAAAGCCTTTTTAAATTTCAGCTTCTCCTTACAGCTTATTATTTTACTGTAAATGCCAAAGGGTGACTTTTAAACCAAGCTGTTTAAGATTTAAATTGGGTAAATTAAAATTTTTGTGCATGTCACTTAGGTAGTACTAGAAAATACTTGGAAGTCTAACAACAAAGGAAAGAATGAATACATTGTCATATAGCATATTCTGCAAATGTATAGTTTATAAAGAATGACAGCACGTGGTAAAATGTTTATGCTATATCAAGTGAAAAAGAGCACACATTTACTTATAATACCAATTCTTATATATATGCACATTTGCAGAGGAATAAAAAACTCAAGAAAATAATTACTGTTAACCTCATATTGGTATATTACTGGATGGTGATATAATGAGTTTTAAATTCTTTTTCTTATGTTTTTCTATATTTTCCAGTTTTCTATAAAATTCCTTTTATGACAGAAAAGCAAAACCAAAAAGTCACCTTTAAGAGTGGTATACTTCTTGTTATAAATCAAATTCTTACTCAGCAACAGTACAAAAAACCAAATTGATCATTTTGTATTATCTAGGTTTTCTGAGGAAGAACAATGGTGCCTGGTGAACTAGTGCTGTAACAGCTTGCTTAGTAATGCTCCTCTTTCCCCAAGTGCTTTTAAAATTTGTTCAAAATACCCACTTTGCTTATTTGGGTATGGGGAAGAATAAGGATGGCAAGGCAACAATCATTTTTCATGCTACTGCAAACGTCTTTCATTCCAAATCCCCTCACCAGTTCCATTCCTCCAGTGATTCCAGCAATGCGCCATCCCTCAGCCAAGGCACTGAGGCATATAGACCCTGGTCGACAGACCAAGCCATCTGCGTTGAGTCTCAGTGCAGGGCAGACAAGAAAATAAACTCGACTTCGTTTTCTGCCACTGAATGCAAGGGACCTATATGGATGCCTGAGTATAGAAAACACTAGCTGGCCTTCTCTACCTAACTTCCCAGAACCTCCAACCAGAGAAAAATTAATATACTGACATTGTCATCCTGGAGAATGCCATGTAGAGTTCAGCTGGTGGGAACAATTTAGTCACAAAACCTGTACTAAAATTTCTGTGGAGAAGAATTGGCTATCTCACCAAGGCCCACCTCTGGACCCCATTATGATGAATTCAAATTTGTTGAGAATCCAGCAGGCTTTTCTTAATAGGTTTTTGGTTGGTTGGTTGGTTGGTTGGTTGGTTGGTTTTATTCAGCGGGGGGTCGTGCTGTCACTTTGTGGCTATCGCTGTTCAGTTTTAAAACATAAAGTACTTTCTTTATCCATACAGAAGACCAGTTGGCCTACAAGGCCATGCCCTAGTGTGGTGCTGTCCAATATGCGAGTCACTACCCACATGGCACTATGGAGCGTTTGAAACGTAGCTAGACCAAACTGAGATGTGCTGTAAGTGTAAAATTCACATTGAATTTTGAAGACCTAGTACAAAAGAAAAAATAATATAAAATAGCTCGTTAATCATTTTAATAGTGATCGCATGCTGAAATGATAATATTTTGGATATATTGGGTTAAATAAAATGCATTATTAAAATTAATTTTACCTGTTTCTTTTTACTTTTTTAGTGTGGCTGCTAGAAAATTTTTAATTACATATGCCATGAACATTTTATTTCTGTTGGAGAGTGCTGGTTTAAAAAATGAAGATGTGGCACATATATACAATGGAAAATTACTCAGCCACTAAAAAGAATGAAATAATGCCATTTGCAGCAACAGACCTAGAGATTGTCATACTGAATGAAGTAATTCAGACAGAGAAAGAGAAATATCATATGATATCCCTTATAAGCGGAATCTAAATAGAAATGATACAAATGAACTTACTTACAAAACAGAAACATACTCACAGACTTAGAGAAGGAACTTATGGTTACCAGGGGGGAAGGGGGAGGGAAGAAATAGTGAGGGGATTTGGGATTGACATATACACACTGCTATATTTAAAATGGATAACCAATAAGGACCTACTGTATAGCACAGGGAACTCTGCTCAATATTATGTGACAACTTAAATGGGAAAAGAATTTGCAAAAGAATAGATGTATATGTATAACTGAATTACTTTGCTGTACACCTGAAAGTATCACAACATTGTTCATCAACTATACTCCAATATAAAATAAAAAGTTAAAAAATAATAAATTTTAGGGTGCTTCCCTGGTGGCGCAGTGGTTGGGAATCTGCCTGCTAATGCAGGGGACACGGGTTCAAGCCCTGGTCTGGGAGGATCCCACATGCCGCAGAGCAACTAGGCCCGTGAGCCACAACTACTGAGCCTGCGCGTCTGCAGCCTGTGCTCCGCAACAGGAGAGGCCACGATAGTGAGAGGCCCGCGCACCGCGATGAAGAGTGGCCCCCGCTTGCCACAACTAGAGAAAGCCCTCGCACAGAAACGAAGACCCAACACAGCAAAAATAAATAAATAAACTCCTACCCCCAACATCTAAAAAATAATAATAATAAAATTTTTAAAAATGATTAGTGTTCATTAAATAAGTACCTGTGAATACCCACTCTGGAGCATCTTACATAGAAATGTCCATGTGAGAAAGAGGTTTATCCTAAATCGAGTGCTGTATCTTAGCACGTCTGCCCTTGTTTTTCAGTCTGGGGTTCCTATGTGACCCCACTTTTCATCTTCTCTGTCCACAAAGATTTAATACATACAGCATGTCTCTGCCTCCAGCTGTCCCCAGGGCTGCCCATTGTTATCCCCATTCTGCTGTTCTTGCAGGTTCCCTGCTCATGTCTGTTGGAGCAGTCAATCCAGGAAAAAAAGTGCCACAAGAGGGACTGTAGGAAAACATTTCTGAGTACTCTAGTGAAGGGGGCAAATGCTCTTGGTCCTCCAAAGTATGCTTCTCCCAGCTGGTACCCTGGTGACTTTTCAAAGATTTTTGAGGGAAGAAAAATTGTTAGCCAAAAGACACAAATAGCAAACTTGCTGGTTCTGAGACAAAGAGGCTGCATAGACCCCCTAGAGAATAGAGCCCCTGATCCCACCTGGATGGGTAAAGCCCATGGTTAGGCCACTAAGCCTTCCCCTCCGGCTAAATGGCTAATTATTTCTGATAACAGTGGTCTCTACTAACGTCTCACCTGCCCTACAGCAGAGCAGATCTATCAAGTGAGGAGGGCAGTAATTACTGGTGATACTTGCAAACACTCATTAATTAAGCTCCTGGGTCCTTAGGAGACAGATATGAGATACAAGGGGATCAACACACAACAATGCCGAAAGGAAGCTATAGCCATTTGAAAAGCAAAGTATGGTGACTGTTAATTTATAAAAGTAAAGTCAAAGAGTGTTGTGTTAAAAGTAAGACTCTAATACTTTACAGTTACACGTCTTCTGAAGTCTAAGAATTGTTTCTTGCCTTTTTTTCTCTCCCGTTAGCTATTATGACTACAGCTGAGACCTCTGTCTCCAAGAACGTGCTAATACCTTTTCTGCCTCTGAATCTCCTTCCAGGAACCAATTTCTTATAGACGAGGGCTGTGTCATCTGCTATATTCCCTAGAGCTCCTTGCATAATGGCAGGTACAGGGAACGTACATAATACATACAGATAGTTTGGTTACTTTTGTCTTCTGCTATACTGGTGACCTTCTCTTCATAGCTGAATATCTTCAATATTTCACTAGGCCAAAGTTTCTTGAGCCAAACAGATCATCAGGTATGGTTAATATAATGAAATTTAAAGGCCTCCTGTAAACACTTCATGAATATTATATGTGCTACAATAAACAGTGAGACTTCTTGTTCTCAGGAAAGACTTCTGATGCCATTGAGGTTTCACTATAGAATTTATTCTATATTCTATAGGCTAAGGAAATATTACAGGGGAGGATGCAGACAATGTGAATTCAACTGTGAAATCACCTGGTTGACTACTCCAAGACTCTCAGAAACACTCTTTTTTTCCTTTATGAAAGAAAATTTATAGAGTCATGATAGACAGAATGGTGGAGTGTTTCCTTTTTAAGACACAACTGGGGTTTAATTTTGAAGAGAAAAAAACAGATTTCAAAAGACAGACCCTGTTGGAAAATCACCAATTGGCCAGAGATAAAAATGTCTGTAACGGTTTAATTTTTCTCACTCCAGCTGGGAATTTTGTTGTTTTTTCTTTTTATATTTTCTGAACGTACTCAATACTTCTCCTAAAACAAAATCCCAAATTCTACTCCTGGATAATCTGAAAAAGAGATTCCTTTGATCTTCACAGTTGTTTTGACTTTTAAGAAAAAAAAGACAAGAAATTTTCAAAATAGTAAATCCCATATATATATATATATAGTAAATTCCTTCTTAAACATTATTCCAAGAAACAGCAGCTAATTTTAAAAAAAATCTCACAAGAGAAAATTTGTTAGGAATAAAATTTTAAATATAGACATATAAACTCTATATCATATAAAAACTTTTTTTCATAGGGGCATCTTAAGAGGATTTACTCTCAATATGAGTGTGGAGTCCACTAAATCACTGCATACATGATTCATGCCATCATTTTTTTTTTTTTTGCCTTAACTAACGAATAATCAAAAAGCACTTTATTTGTTGAAGTTTTAAAAATATATTTATCTTTTGAAATGAAAGCCCACACAGGCATGCACACACAAAAATACACAGTTCTGTACGTTATCAAAAGAACAGTGGCATACTTATTGCCATGGTCTAATGTTTAATGACTTACATCCCATCTGCATCTTCAAATCCACATGCATTACAAAAATTCCAAGAAACCTCATCATAAAGACTCTATTACTGCATGGTTCCCACTATAAAACAGAACAGCACTTTGTAGTATTATAGCAGTTTTCATGCAAGAATAGAAATACTCTTATGATTCCTTTGTTTTCTTCCAGATACCCATAGAGGAAGGTCAATGATATATTCATCTTATTGAAACTCTTGTCCAGGAAAACATAAAACCAACAGAAAAGAGTGCTACAGTGAGCAAATTGAGGTGAGGCACTATTTTCTCAAGTTATTAAAACTTTTCCAAAAATTTTGATTGATTGAAAATGTAAAGTTCTAATTCCATCTTAACATTATTATCAGTGAATTATTTCTTATCCCCACCATTCTATCTTCAGCCAAAAGACACTCCTCACCCCAACTATTCTACTTGACCCTACATAGTCACTGAAAATATAAAATATAGAAACCTGGATGCTTCTCTTGTAGGACTGGGAGTATCCTCAGCTTACCCAAAGCTTGAGTGTCTTGGGGCAACTTGAAAGGCATCAGATAGCCTAAATGCCTGGGCCACAAATGGGTCCCCAAATGAGAGTAAGGACAAGATGTTACTCTAACCAAATACCCTGATAAGTGTTTGTCCTTAACATATGGAGCATTTTTTAAAAGAAAACAAGAGGAGAGAAGAGAAGAGGAGAGGGAGTGCTCTCTTCGGCAGCACATATAATAAAATTTGAACAATACAGAGAAGATTAGCATGGCCCCTGTGCAAGGATGACACGCAAATTTGTGAAGTGTTCCATAGGTGGGGGGTGGTATGATGAATTGGGCGATTGGGATTGACATGTATACACTGCTGTGGATAAAATGGATGACTAATAAGAACCTGCTGTATAAAAAAATAAATAAAATTAAATTAAAGAGGAAAAAAAAAGAGGAGAGGAAAGTGGAGGGGAGCCATGAGAAAAGAAGGGAAGAGAGGAGAGGAGAGAATAGGAGAGATAAAGTTATAAAGTGAACCGCTGTCCCGATATGGACACATTTTTAGCAGCCATCCAGCAGAAAGGACATATTTTGGTCATTGCTAATCCTTAAAAATATCAGGCTCAGCTCCTCTGTGACTTAGAGCAAAGTTTGTATGCCTAGAAACTAATCCTTTTCCACTTTAACTTCTTTTGTGAGCTTACCAAGCAATTATTCCATTATTTACCCAGCAAAATAATTCTATAGCCCACCAAGAAGAGACTAAGAAGGAAACAAATAATGTGTGTGTGTAAAGAAACTACATGTAAAATATACATCCTATCCTTTTTTAAATTTTCTGGGTAAAATTTATGAACAGCTGGTATCTCTGAGGATAAACCATTTTGTGTTTGTAATATAAATATTCATTGATCTGGATGGGTATTTTCGGTGACCATATTAATAAAATACAAAATGTTTAAATCCTTGAGTTACTTTTTTTTTTTTTCTTCAGAAAACAAACCCATATATCTCTACATCATTCTTACTGCCATTTCTTCTACCTGCTACAAAATGGTCAGGAAAGGGCACCCAGCCCAATCTCAAGAACGATGTTAAAAATGAGGGGGGGTGGGGTGAAATACAGTGTAGGATCTCAAGGTCTGAGGCCAGGGATTCACTGGGCATTAGGACAAAGCATTGTATTTCCAATGGCCTCAATTTCTTCCTCTCAAAATGATAACTAAAACCCATATATGATTTATTTCATTTGAAGCAAGAATAAACTTAATAAATTGTGGGAGAATATTTGGGGGGGTGGGGGACACAGATAGAATAAGAGAGAGAGAAACAGCAATGTATACCACAAACATGCTTTCAGGAGGAAGCTCGTGGTCTGCCAGCCACATTCTGAGAAACATTGTCAACAGTGACTACTTTTTTCAGTTTATTCAACCTCTTTATACTTATTTTTATCATTGCTTCTTTAAAAAAAGTTTTGTCAATAAAGGTGCTCCACATGTGAGAAAATCAAGAAAATGTTCCCAAAGCCCTTCTGAAAACTTTAAATAAACATTCCTGATGTTCTCTATGTGGTTACCTCACCCTTGCATTCAACAGAGAAAAGCACCAATAATGCTTCAAGCATTTGCTGGGCAATGGGGTCTTAGAGGTGAAAAGGCAGACTTCCAGGGCCCTATGGTCTAATGGGAAGTGATAAATAAGTAAAAAAGTAGTATAAACATAATGGGATAAATATAATACATGTAACTGGAGTCACATTCAACTTCCATATAGTAACTGCTTAGCAGAGCCAAAGACAAAGTTGAGCCAGGGCTCCATCTGTTTTGAGATGGTAGAAAATCAAGAAGATATTGCTGTTCTTTCCGAGACCATAATTCCTTTTCCTAGTGGAAACCATGAAAATATAAGCCACTCACACCCTGATTTCTCAGTTCAGGAATTTTAATCCAAAAGCCATAAAATGAGGCAATTGCTATGTGGCCAAGTAAAAGCCTAAAAGAATATCTGAGTGTCTTCTGCCCTAGATCTCAGAAGCATGGTGATCCTTTGTGTGGTTAACTTTTCTCAGGTAATAGGCCTTTACCATACCTGCTCTTGGATCCGGTACCTACCAAGATACCTGGGTTCTGTAAGGTAACCCAAGGATAAGTAGAAGAATAAACCCTTTTAATGGAACAACAAGGGGACTTGTTAGCAGAAAACTAACATTAGCAATCCAATTACTTAAATTTTCTATCCTAAGATTATCTTCAAAGAGAATGTTTCCCAGCCCTCCTCTTCATTTAGGACCCAAAGCCCCCACTTCATTCCTGCTCCCACTCCCAGGAAAGCAAAGAATGTCAGACAACACTCCCCTGAAGCTAGACACAAAATTAGACAGAAAAGGTGGGAGCAAAGGAAGAATAAAGAAGCAGAGCACTAAGGAGCTGTAAGGCAAGGAAAGAGGCAGAGAGACTATCAGGGAGAGGGGACAAAAGAGAGTCTTTGTTACCCATATGGTTGACCACATGACATGTCCCAGGCACTTAAGACTAAGGATAAGCTGAATTTTCTAATTCCCACCACCCTGAAAATTTGGAAGTAAGTAGAATATATCGCTTGGATCTGAAATAGTCCATTTGAAATGTTTCTAGATTCCACGTGTGTGTTTGACTAACGGTGGACTCTTTGTTATTAACTATAGTACCTCTTTCTTCCAGAATAAGGAACATCAACTCCAGTGATATCTAACAGTCTTTGGCCTGTTCCTTAATCCAAGGGAATTTTGAAATAACATACTATCAAACTATCAAACAGAGCTCCTGGGGACATCTGGAGCAAATCCAGTGCTGGACAAGGGCCATCAGGGCCCTGTTGAGCATCACCATGGATCACTAGGCTGTCATTCTTAAACTGACCTATTAAGTTAGCCCTTGGTCTCTAGGTTGCCACCTTAGGAAATTATATTGCTTTGGTTTCACCTAAATTCTAAATGGTCAAGGACTCCCCTTGTGAAAGTTGTGAAAATGCCTATGCTCGTGATCAATTTCCATGGGAACCATGATTAAGGCAGGTCAAGTCTAGGTTCCTCTGACTCCTGACTCCATATTCTTTGAAAATATAAACAGGAGGGCAATATCTTCCCTGGTCCTCACTACTGTGAGTGGCTGGGGTAGAAACCTCCATTCTTCTTCCTTTCTCAACTCAATCCTTCCTTTTCTTTGTATCTGAATAGAGGCAAAGACCCAGAGGTAATTCCATCTTCCCGCATTTAGTATAGAAACCACCTCTATCCTTGCCCTATGTCCTTCTACTTTTGCCTTCTCCAGTTTTTATCCATTCTTCCTCCAGGCATACAATGCTATGCCAGATATGTAATATGCTCAGTCAGTGACATTGAAGGAAGACCTTGGTAGTCGATTTCCATGCCTCCCTTAGACAGGAAAGCCCTAGATTCTCCACCTTCACCCAGGCAGTAGGTTTTAGTCAAATCTCCACAGTAGGACAAGGGCAAAATATGAGGATATATAAGATGCTATGAAACAGAGATAAATAATTGAGGTATCAGTTGGGATTATTTGTGTTACAGGTGACAGAAAACCCAAACTCAACTGGCTTAAGCAAAAGAGAAAAGAAAGGGGTATTTTATGGGGTCACAGAACTAAGGGGTTAATATTGGATCTTGCCTGCTGAGGAGCTTGGTTCAGTCGCAAACAATGTCTCTCTGGGCTCTTCCTTCCAGATTTTCTTCCTCTAGATAAGCTCCAATTTTGACTCCATGGGATGCTTTCTAGCCACTGCAGGTTCATAGCTTCACAACCTCTAGTTCAATAACAAGAAACTCTGCTTCCCCAATAGCTCAAACAGCAGGACCAGAATTGAATTTCATTTGACTTTGATTGGCCCACTTTTGATCACATGATCATGCCGAAAATGGCTGTGGCCAAGGGGATGGACTACACAGATTGATTCAGCCTCAGTCCCGTGCTCCACTCCCTGAGGCCCAGGGATGACATCGGTCTCACTTGAAGCACATGGACTGAAATGGGAAAGGGGTGCCATCAAAGTAAAACTGTGCCCCCAAAAAGAGTGTGCAGGTGCTGAACAGCAAAGTAAATAAACATTCATTATGCTTCTCTAACTCAGCAGGGATGCTCAAGAAATGCTTCACAGAGGAGACTGGAAGAGACTTTGGAACCAAATTATGAAGGATAAGTAGGACTTTGGTAGGCCAGAGAAGGCTGGGATGAGTGTGGACAGGTCATCCAAAGCTAGGAGAACACCATGTACTAATGCAGTGGACAGAGAAAAAAGTCATGATTTTTTTCCAGGGAATTCTAGTAGCTTCATACAAATGTGCCTGTGGCGTCAGGGGGATAACTGAAGCAATTAAGCAGGCTAATCACATTGGGCTTTATATACCATACACAGGAATTTACATTTTTTTATCCTTCACAAAGAGATGGGGAGCATTGAGACAGATACCTTAAGCAAGCATTTGCTTTCTTGGGCTGGATGGAAGGTGTGTTGGATTGGTGAGACAAGGGCTGTGAAAGTGGGGCGGAATCTCAGTCAGAAACATCTCATATACAGTAAGTCCCCTCCACACAAACCTTCAAGTTGCGAACTTTCAAAGATGCGAACGTGCATGTTCGCATGTCCACTCATGTAAGCTAGTTCACATGTCTGGCGTACATTGTCACGTGCGTGCATCCTCTACAAGTGGCTGTGCTTTTGCGTACTTTACTGTACAGTACTGTGTAGAGTACGATAGTACAGAATCTTTATTTCAAGCCCAGGATGTCCGAAAGCAAGCATAAAAGCAGTGGTGATGTGGCTGGTACTGCTAAGAAGCGCCAAGTGATAACGATGGAAACAAAAGTGAAAATAATTGAGAGAGTGGAGCAAGGCCATTACCAGTAATGAGATTTGGAGGAAACTTTGCCCACAGTTTGTTCACGATTTTTGTGGATTTGAAAAGGTGGATGAGGAGTCCAAAGAGGTCTTTAGCAACTTGGTGACACTCAGCGAGAAGCTGGAGCTAGATCTGCAAGAGGATGACTTCATTGGACTCCTTGCTGTGCAACACAAGGACCTTACTAATGAAGACCTGATGGAACTGGAGGCTCAAAGAAAGAACGAAAAGGGACAAGAGGAAGAAAAAGTAACTGAAGAACTGAAGAGATTCACGACACAGGAAATGGCAAGGGGATTTTCTTTATTTGAGGAGGCACTGTTAGTTTTTGAGGCAAAGGACCTGAACGTAGAACGGTACACGAAGGTTGCAGCAACCATTCAGAATGCAATCCAGTGCTACCATGTCATCTATGATGAGAAAAAAGGAGCTACTACCCAGACACCACTGGATCGTTTTTTCAAGAGGGTAGATAGAATTGAATCCAGCCAGGAACCAGAACCTGTGCCATAACGTCAGGCGCGAGTGAAATTGCAGCTTGCTCTCTGTCTCCTATTGCTGACGATCCTTCAGCTCTACTGTCTCCCACCTCCCCTCCCTCCCCCAGTCAGTAACTCTTCTTGCCTCTTCACTCGATGCCAGCCCCTGTATGCCAGCTGTTGTACTGGACGACTGTACTTTTCAAGGTACTGTACTGTAAGACTAAAAATGTTTTCTTTATTTTTCGTGTTTGTTTTTAATGCATTATTTGTGTGAAAAGTATTATAAACCTATTACAGTACAGTACTATATAGCTGATTATGTTAGTTGGATACCCAGGCTAACTTTGTTGGACTTACGAACAAATTGGACTTACAAACTCGTTTGTATGTTGGGGACTTACTGTAAACTGAATCAAGGTTATTGGTTATGGAGTTTAAGACGGGGGCGGGGGGCGCTAATTAAAAAAAGAAGGAAATCCTGCCATTTGCAACAACATAGATGGACCTTGACGGTATTATGCTGAGATAAGTCAGACAGAGAAAGACAAATACTGTATGATTTCACTTATGTGTGGAATCTAAAAAAACAAGCTCATAGAAACAGAACCGATTGGTCATTGCCAGAGGTGGGGAGTGGGGAGGGGGTTGGGTGAAATGGTGAAGGTGGTCAAAAGGTACCAACTTCCAGGTATAAGATAAACAAGTCCTAGGGATGTAATGTGCAGCATGGTGACTGTAGTTGACAATACTATACTGGATATTCGAAAGTTGCTGAGAGAGTAGATTTTCAAACTTCCTCACAAGAAAAAAGAAACGTGCAACTACGTGTGGTGATGGATGTTAACTGAACTTATTGCGGCGATCATTTCACAATAGATGCATGTATCAAATCGTGTGTTGTCCACCTTAAACTAATACAGTGTTACATGTCAATTATATCTCCATAAAACTTGGAAAAAAAAAAAATGATGGCCGGCTGGACGTGGGACATGCAGGAGAAAGAGAGTTCCTGCTCAGTTTTCTGGCTTGGAGGACCGCATAAAATGGAATACGGATTCACTAAGACAGTGAATTCATGAAGACTGGCCATTACGTTACCATTAAGTCTTCGATCTAACTTTTCAATTCAGCTTTCTCATAAAAATACGTATCAGGGATTATAGTTGCCTTTCAATATTTATAGAGAGTTTTACGTGACTAACCATTTCATTCACAAATATGTCCCGCAGCTCTCCCCGACCCACATCGCATCTGTTCTACGTGGGTTATTTATAATGCAGCTGGTTTAGCAGTTGGGATCACCACACTGCTCTTTCACAACACAAAACAACTCCTCTCCACCATCTCTGCTCCGTTTGATCTCCAGCTCAGTAAAGTGGCATACTGAGGAAAAGTCCTGAATTCTAGTCCATAAATAACATAGCTAAGGTCATTCTTGAAGCAATGAAATTCTCATGGTGACATTTTACCTCTGAAAAGTGAACTTTTAGCGGTGACAGAGTCCATCTGAAACAACCCTGGTATTTATTTATGTGTTTTTATGTTTGTGAAAGTATCCCTGCAGGATATCCTCTTTAAGCTTCGCAGCTGTTGATAATGGGTCGCTGCCCAAGTGTGGATTTATTTTACAAACACATTTATCATCTATCAAACATATTGGTTGGCAAAGGTTTTGTATATTCCATGGCTTGTGACATTCTTACTCCTAACCATTCTGAAACCACTGAAACACTCTCCTATTGTTCTGGCTCACCCTTCAAGAAGGAACTGAAAGGCTGACTTTGTCTGGGAGGTGATAGGATTAAAGTGCATTTATGCTGAATCCACAGTGTGTAGGGAGCGTGAAGCTGTTTTCTAGATGAATCAGCTGATTCTTTGTGCTTTACAAGCCAGTGGAGGCATGAGTTAATGAAAATGTAAGAAAATAGCTCATCTAACCAACACAAAAGAAAGGAAAACAACAGAGAAAAATGAGACTACATGACAGACATATCATCTTCTGGGGCAAGAAATTAGCTCGCTCACTCCAGAACCTAAACTAGGAGCTGTGTTTCCAAGGAGATGGGCAGACTCATGCTAGAGTTCTAAGTCAAGGAGGAAGCTAGCCAGAGCATTACAAGAGTCCCTGTATTTAAGTCTGCCCATAAGGAGAGGCCAGGGAATGGGACTCGGGATGTCAGAATGTTCCCGGCAGCATCTTTCTGGACCAAAAGCCTGGCTGAAACTGGATCTAGTTCCAAATTGGACAGAATTTACTCTGGCTCAGAATAGCATGGCCTGAGCCAGATCAGAACCAACCCGAACTGTAAGTGCGTAGGAAAGGCTCATACTGCTGGCGTTCGTTCCTTAGCTAACCACTCACTCCAGCTGGACAGGAAACCGTGGGTTGGAACTTTGCTGTTACTTTTGACTTTTTTCCCTTCTGGAAGCATGAGAAGCTCTCCATTTCTTCCAAAACAGAAGACGATCCATGCTCCCTACTTAATTTCTTCTGGGTTTCACTGATCTCTTCTTTCTCCTGTTTCATGATACTTGCCTATCACTTCTTCACTTATTTTCCCATCTCCTTTGTTGTGTTCCTTTTCTGTTCTTTTTGTCTTTTTCAAGTTCTACATTTTCTCCCTTCTCTATCCAATTCACTCCTTTCAGGACTTACTTTCATTTGAGGTATTAATGTTTTTACTCCTAGAAAGTTAAGTCAACCTGAAAAGTTACAACATTCAGACAGAGAATTGGTAAGCAAAATTGAGAAATCCATCAGATAGAAGAGATAGAACTCCTTAAAATCTAATTCAGATATTATCAAGAAATTGTATTGGCATAAATTACACAGTTTCACAAAACTACCACCAGATTTTCTCTTTCACGTTCGTATTTCTTCAATACTTTCGTCAGCAAAGTATGCCAAGTCAACAGCTCTATATTCCAAAAGCAGAAGGTGTTCATGCAGTGGCAGGGTCCCACTAATCCATCCCTCTGTTATTTGAGGCATATCACCAAGCCTCTTAACAACCTTCTGCCAAGCCCAAAAATCCCACCTTAGTATCAATAATTGATAAGATAACAAAGTAGGGAAGTGTCTCCGGAGCTTAGTGGGAACACTGTTTCCTCCAAACTGTGTGTAACTATTATCTAACCAAATTAGATAGTTGATGTTTGGGGCCCAGAAAAGATGAGTTACAAGATAGGTATCTTTCAAATGCTGGAGGAAGGGGGTTGGGGGAATGACAGAAATCCAATTTGAACTAGCAGAATTGAAAGGGGGATTCATTAGACCACGAAATCCAAGGAAAAGTTTAAGGACCAAACTGAGAGAAAGGCAAGGATCCAGCTTTGCTTAGGAGCACTTGCAACCAGAAAGCACTTACATCCTGGTTCCATCTCTCATTTCTGCTTCTCTCTACATAGCAGCACCATTTCTCACTGCACATTGGTCTCCTCCGCATGGCAAGAAATAAGACCTCAAGAGCTCTCCTGAGCTTTACCACCCACCACTGGAACCTCCAGAGAGGGACTGACTTTCTTCTTCATTCCAGTTTTTTAAAAATTACAGGGAAGGATTCTGATTGGCCCAGACTCAGTCAATGCCAACTCTGGGCTAATCAGCTATGGCCATGAGGGCCATAGTCTACATTCATAAAAGATGACAGCCTTCACTGGAACCCCATGGTGAGTAAGGGGAGGAGAAGTTCTCAAAAAATTCAGTAAGGGAGGAGGGTAATTCTCAGACATAAAAAATGTGTTAGACAAACAGAAAAATGACTGCCCACTATGCACACACCCCAAGTGACAGGGAGAGCAATAAACAACGATCAGAGAGACCAGAGCAGGAGGGCCTTGGGGGACTGACAATGCATATCAGAGGTGGAAAGGCAGGGAGCAAGATGTGCCTTTGGGGCTTCCCTGGTGGCGCAGTGGTTGAGAATCTTCCTGCCAATGCGAGGGACACGGGTTCGAGCCCTGGTCTGGGAAGGTCCCACATGCCGCAGAGCAACTAGGCCCGTGAGCCACAACTACTGAGCCTGCGCGTCTGGAGCTGGTGCTCTGCGACAAGAGAGGCCGCGATAGTGAGACATCTGTGCACCGCGATGAAGAGTGGCCCCCGCTTGCCGCAACTAGAGTAAGCCCTCACACAGAAATGAAGACCCAACGCGGCAAAAATAAATAATTAATTAAGACCACATATTAAAAAATAAATAAATAAATAAAATCTTTAAAAAAAAAAAAAAAAAAGTTGTGCCTTTGTTGCAATTTTATAAAGCACTAGTCCTATCCCCAAAGGTTACTGGATCCAAAACAGTAGACATATAGAACCCTGGAGCTTCCACATTACAAAGTTTAAATAGTTTAGATAACATCTTCTCTTCTACGTGAAATAATAGAAAATACATATATATTGGTCTCTGACCCCAGTTCTTGGAACAGAGCTCCTGAATCCCTTAAAAGGTCCTAAATGATAAGAGCCCTAGGAGCATCCTTTGTTCTAATATTTGGTTTTGGCCCTGGTTCCTTACACAGAGCTCTTAAAGCCCTTGGAATTTCCTGGGTAATAGGAATGTCTTTTGTTCCAACAAGGTGACTCTCAGTGGGCTCCTGAATGGAAGCTGGTTGCCAGAGAGACCAAACTATGGTTAGAAGCTTGGAACTTTCAGCCTCAC
Source organism: Neophocaena asiaeorientalis asiaeorientalis (assembly GCF_003031525.2). Lineage (NCBI taxonomy): Eukaryota > Metazoa > Chordata > Mammalia > Artiodactyla > Phocoenidae > Neophocaena > Neophocaena asiaeorientalis. The sequence goes on from NW_020175662.1 coordinate 1,419,414, forward strand.
CACACCCCACCTCCATTTTCCAGAGAGGGGAGAGGGCTGGAAATTGAGTTAATGACCCATTAATTAAGCCTATGTGATGAAGCTTCCATAAAAGTCCCCAAAGTACAGTGTTCAGGGAGGTTCTGGGTTGATGAACACATCCACGTATAGGGAGGGTGGCACAATCCAACTCCACGGGGACAGAAGCTCCTACACTAGGGATCTTTCCAGATCTCGCCCTATGTACCTCTTTATCGATATCCTTTATGATATCCTTTATTATACAATAAACTGATAAACATCAGTAAGTGTTTCCCTGAGTTCTGTGAGATTTTCTAGTTAATGAATGAATCCAAGAAGGAAGTCATAGGAACCTCCCATTTGTGGCCAAGTCACATAGAAATTGCAGGTAACCTAGGAATCTACTACTACTTGCGATTAGTGTCTGAAGTAGGGGGACAGTCTCTTGTGACTGAGCCCTTAACCTGTGGGATCTAACTCCAGTTAGTGTCAGAATTGAACTGAATTGTAGGACACCCAGCTGGTGTCACAGAGAATTGCTTGGGGGGAGAAAAATACACATCTGGTGTCAGAAGTGTAGTGAGCATGTTACTAGTATGGGAATAAAGGAGAAACACACAGAAGTGTTTTTCTATCACACCTAAGAATCTTAAAGGGCTTCCCTGGTGGCGCAGTGGTTGAGAGTCCGCCTGCCGATGCAGGGGACGCAGATTCGTGCTCCGGTCCGGGAGGATCCCACATGCCGCGGAGCGGCTGGGCCCGTGAGCCATGGCTGCTGAGCCTGCGCGTCCGGAGCCTGTGCTCCGCAACGGGAGAGGCCACAGCAGTGCGAGGCCCGCGTACCGAAAAAAAAAAAAAAAAAAAAAGAATCTTAGATACCCTTAGCCAAGCAAGATCACAAAATATTATACCAGGAGACCCAAATTCATGTAGCAGCCCGTTAAGGAGCAGCACCTCCATCTCTAAGATGAAACCAAAATATGGGGGCTATTGGACAGATGCCTTCTTAAAAGTGGGGATAAACCATAGACATGTCAGAAACTTTCAAAACCCTGCTCACCTACTAACCACCTTGCTTTCAGGGGAATTAAAGCTGAAGTAGTTTCCATGATTCTAGAAAATTGTTTTAGCAGCATAATACCGTGAAAGACTTGGAACTATTGAAAGGATAAAATTGAGAATGTATGTAAAAGAACTTTGAATACATATGAGAATGTTTCGTTATTGCTATTTTATTAAGAAGTGCCTAAAAAAAAAAAGAAAAAAAAAAAAAAAAAGAAGTGCCTGCTCTCCTAAGCTATTGTTTTTTCGGAGTACTGTCTGCCTGCCTTGCAGGAGTTAAGCTATAGCCGGTATTAAGTTCCCCTCTGTGGCAGAGGGGGGAAGACATTTGTCAGGTTATTTCTATGAGGAATTATGCTTGAGGTTATCATGCAGTCAAATAAACTTTTTTTCTTATGGAATACATGGAAAGGGGTCCAGAGGACTGGAGGGGCCCTGTTTTTCATTGAACAAAGTGATTTTGTTCTGAGGTTAAGTCCGTATGACCCAAAGTACAGGCTGGTATGCAAAGAGTCATGCATTGATTTAAACAATAATAAATTGTGGTCCAAAATGCAGGGGAAAATCTGTTCCCTCATGGACACTGAAGCCCATACAATTTCACCCCTGTGATTTCAAAATAAACCTTGCACTTGTTAAGTTTGGGATTCGTAGCAAATACTAGGAACTTTTAAAACGGATACTTAATCCAGTCCAGTCAGTTTTGATGCTTATGAAACAACTCTTAGAACTCCAAATGGTTAGGTAAGTAAGTAGAACATAAATCATTATAAGTAGCCAATAAAATTCAGAACTGAAGGGTCAAATAATCAATTTTTTTTTTTCTTTGCGGTATGCAGGCCTCTCACTGTTGTGGCCTCTCCCGCTGCGGAGCACAGGCTCCAGACTCACAGGCTCAGTGGCCATGGCTCACGGGCCCAGCCGCTCCGCAGCATGTGGGATCTTCCCAGACCGGGGCACGAACCCGTGTCCCCTACATCGGCAGGCAGACTCTCAACCACTGCGCCACCAGGGAAGCCCAAATAATAAATTTTTAAATCATAAAATCTGACAAATACAAGATGGTGACTTGAGTCGATGTTATCCAGGACTCAGGGAAATTTTAGCAAGAAAATTTAGGAATAGGCTCATCCTTGCAAAACCCAGGGAACCCAAGGAGGCAGGTGTGCTTTTTAGGAGGTAAGAATGAGTCAAGACTGTGTCTGGCACATGGAAGCTATTCAGGAATTATTTATTGAATTAACTAATCGCTATGGAGTGGCTAAGTTGGTAGAACAGGTAAGATCATTACTAACTTCTACCGGTAAAAAGGGAAAATTCAGTACCATTCACTCCTAGTTGGCAAGTTACCGACATGGGTTCTGGGGATGCCAAGCTACGTACACCATGGTCCTTGCTTTCCAGCCCCACAGTAGATCATGGGGCTCTGTCAGTTCACTGTCTTCTCACTGCTATTCTCCCTACACCAGGTGAAGCAGCCTTGGAGATTAGGACCAATGCGACTGCCCAAGTGGGCTCTTCTCACTAAGCCCCACGTGCCCCCAAAGATATCTCCTTGAGGGCTTTCATGATGTCTGATATTTCCATCAGTGGAGTCACCCTCAAATGAGTTCCTGGATATTCAGGGAGTGACACCCCCAGAGAAGGTTATCTGTGCCAGCCTGCTTATCCTAGAAGACCCCTTGAAGCGCTCTCATTAAATGATAACAGCAACAATGACTCACTAACGACAAAACTAGTTCCTTACATTTCTCTGGAGCTTCACAGTCGGACAGCGTGGTACTATTAGAGTGATGGTCTGAGACAGAAGCTAGAAACTTTTTCCCTAAGTGTGCCTCACGTTGCTCTTGGCCCCTCAAAAGCCTCTCCCTCCCCAGATGCACAGTTCCTGATCTAGCTCAATGCCCACCCCGCTCTGCAGCCTTCCGTGTCTCCCCCAGGCTCGACAGTGGGCTCTTCCCTCTGTGATCCTGTTGTAGTTCACGCCTCTCTCACAGCCGTCGAGCACATTCTGCCATGTTTATAATTAGCTGGGCTGTCTGTCTCCCCAGTTAGTTCAGAGACTCAGAGGGAAGAAGTTTTTGCCTTAGTCATTTTGTATCATCTCAGCACAGTAAATACTCAGATGTTCACCGGATTAAACTAATTCCAAAATGAGCATTTTTAAATCCAACTTTTCCCCAATTTCATGTGTGTGTGGAGACACATTTCTATATAAAATGTAAAGTCAATCACTGTAAACATTAAAAGACAAAAAAGGAAATTGAGCAGCTCTTACTGAACAAGAGGTATAGGGGTCGAGCTGGTAAAGATTCAACCAGTCTGTTGTCAACCAATCTGCGGGTGGCTATTCGACCAATCTGTTTTCTGCTCCACATCTCACCTTTGCCGTCAGAGATAACTGGTGCTTCCAGTTCTTTAGCCCTTCTAGGGTTACACAGCACAGGCTGGGGTGCTTCTTGTTGGTTTTCCCTCTGCTCATGTAGGATTTCAGTGTTCTACACTCTGCTAGGTTAGTTCCTGATCATCCAGCTGCTTCTGTCTTCCAGAGTTTATGGACCTCTCTCATCTGGTGATGTTGCTTTCACTGGTAATCTTTGCTCTCTGGGTTTATCTCTTTTTAAATTCCTAATAAACTTCTCCTTTTAATGAAGTTTCATTTAATGAAGAAGTGGCTATAAACACAAGTATACATGCTGCTGTAATTAACCAGACTTCCCTGAACTAATTATTTTGAAATGTAAATTTATAAGTTGATATTAATAAAACAAATACCATTAATACAAATATTTTAAGGAAAATAGTCTAATAAGATTTTTAAAATAATTTTGTGTAACTTCCCCTTGATACCAGAAAAGTACAAGCTGAAAAGAAAAGAAAACCCCCTTTAAACTCATAGAAAAAGGATAGTGAAAAACTATAAGAAAAAGGTAGTCTTATTCTGCAACTTCTAAATTCACCCTCACTCCAATGTTTATGAATGCTGTTCTGTGTGAAGAATCCATTTCTGAATAGGAAGGTTCCTGAACAGACACATTTTAACTATAACTTTGTCTTGTAATAAGAAATAGGCCACCCTGAACAGAATATCATCCTCTACTCACCTTAAACAAGAAATGTGAATGAAACAGAGAGTGACTGTAATAAGGAGAATGGCTCAGGTGTAAACGGGGGCCCGTGAACGAAATAACAAAGAAAAAATGAGTCCTGGGAAGGAGAGATAAACACAAAATCTGGAGACCCCAGAGCTAGTGCGTTCTGCCACCAACCAGCTACGTCAATGTTAGCATTGTCTCTTAGCTTCTCCATGCAGCAGTTTTCTCTTGTGAAAAATGATGAGGTCTGACTTTATCATCTGCCTGAATTTTCAAGCCACCCTGACCCTCCTATGCCCCAGGCACCTGTAAACTGTAAGGTACATATACGCCCACTCTTTGGAGCAATGGTCCAGGACCCTACTTCCTCTCTTCCAGCTCCTTCTTGGTCCCCCTCTCTTGGTTCCTTCTGCAGCCTCCCTCTTGCCCACCTTGGTTAGGTGGTTCACTTTGCTGTCCTGACTCTTGACTCTCCTAAAAGGATGAGGACTTTGGCTCACTCTCTACTCTGAGCCCTGATTGCTCCACTGACTTCCCAGCTTTGCTCATCTCATTCACTTACAAGGGGGGAAGGAGGAGGATTCAGTCATTTTTGAGCCCTCTTTCAGTTCCAGAATCCTACAATTCCATCAGCATAACAAAGCCTGAACAAATAAAGTTTCTTTGGGCAAAATAAATCTCAGCTATGTTTGACCAGCAGGAAGAATGGCAGGTTCATCTTCAGTAAGAAGATGAGGATTCTTAGGTCTTAAATGCACAAGGAAGTCTTATTTTAGAAGGAAATCTCCTCTGTTACTGTTTTCCTGGTTAAAACAAGTCAGTGTCGCTGTCTAGGAAATTCTTCATAGGCACTCGGGTTTCAATTACTTCTGTACTGGAGGGAAGCTGATGCCAAATGGAAAGATAATCTCGAAAGATCTTAGCATCAGGCACAAAGCTGCCCTTGCCACACATTTCTTGGAATGAAGCCACATTTATCAAGCTTCATTTCTTGTAAATGTTTATTGACATGGAGCCTTTGACAGGAGTCAACCTGGCTGATAGCTTTTTCCTGTTAAATCCCAAGTTGTTTTCACTGCTGAGAGCCCTTAATGACAAAAATGAGGAAGCTGTGTCTGCAGCAAGAGACAGATATCTTGGGCTTGGTTTCACCTTGTCCCACTTGGCCTCCCCTCAATAAAGAGGGGCAATCCTGCCAATATCTATCTGATGAGAAATGATTCACAAACTCAGAGGAAATTAGGGCATTTAAGAGTTTTATTATTAGGTTCTAAGAGAGAGGAACTAACATTTATTGAGCATCTACTAAGGGCCAGGCACTATTTCAAGGACTTGAAATTTATCTCTTTAATTAAAATTATCTCTGATTCTCATGAGAATCTTATGAGACAGGTAATACTATCCCTACTTCATGGATGAAAGACTCTACCTCAGGAGTGTAAGTTGGTGCAGCCACTATGGAAAACAGTATGGAGGTTCCTCAAAAAATTAAAAATACAATTACCATATGATCCAGCAATCCCACCCTGGGCATATATTCAGACAAAACTATAATTCAAAAAGATACATGCACCCCTATGTTCATAGCAGCACTATTCACAACAGCCAAGACATGGAAACAACCTAAATGTCCACCGAAAGATGAATGGATAAAGAAGATGTGATACATTTATACAATGGAATACTACTCAGCCATAAAAAAAAATGAAATAATGCCATTTGCAGCAACATGGACACAGCTAGAGGTTATCATACTAAATGAAGTCAGAAAGAGAAAGACAAATACTATATGATATCACTGATATGTGGAATCTAAAATATGACACAAACGAACCTATCTACGAAATAGAAACAGACTCACAGACATAGAGAACAGACTTGTAATTGCCGTGGGGGAGGGAAGGATTGGGAGATGGACTGGGAGTTTGGGGTTAGTAGATACAAACTATTACATATAGAATAGATAAATAACAAGGTCCTACTGTATAGCACAGGGAACTATATCCAATCTCCTGGGATAAACCATAATGAAAAAGAATATAAAACAGAATGTATACATGTGTATAACTGAGTCACTTTGCTGTACAGCAGAAATTAACACAATAGTGTAGATCAACTATACTTCAATAAAAAATAAATTTTAAAAATATAAAATAATTATATATAATAACTTAAAAGAAAAGAAAGAACCCACCCCAGAAATGTACATAAGTAGTTCAAATTCAAAAATGGTGGGGAGCTAGGATATTATCCCAAGTCTATAAACTGGATTTTATGTAGCTCTGGTGTTTGCTGTAGACCTTCAACTTCAATTCAATGAAGGGTAATGTGCACATGGAAAAATACATCATAGAATCATATAATTTTACACCTTGAAGAAACATGTTATAGATGAGGAAACAGAACCACAGAGATTAAATGACTTGCCCAAATAACATGGTTCTAGCTGTGCAAATTGTGAAAATTTTTCTTGATTGAAGTACTAGGGATTAAGATGCATGCCTTTTGTAGTTAACTGGGTAAGAGATGTCCTAAATCAGCACAAACTGTTCTATTTGCTTTCAAATAACCAAGACTGTAAAAGTTCCAAGTGGAAATTTCTAAGATAACCCAAGGATGCAAAGTGGTATGGACTTTGAGAAAGCTTTCCTATCAAATCAAAGGCCTCCAAAGCATAACTGTTTTTAAACTCAGAGTCAAAATGTGACAGAGCAAGTCCATCTGCAACTAGAAGTAGCATTGTAGTCTGTTTTTTCAAAACTAGGAAATCACTCAACAGTGGGTCAATGGGTTAGCAGAAATGGTGGGAAACAAGACAGGAAGGAGAAAAAGGGGAGGAGAAATAGAAAAGATGCATCCACCTAAAAACTAAGAAACAAACAAAATCAATTCCACACATTTCTCCATCAGTACAGGAATGATTTGCCATACAAGCTCACATATATTCACATTTCTTAACCACGGGTCAGAGACTCAAATAGAAATTCTCTCTGCCCAGAGATAGTTCAGTCTTAATCGTCAAGCAGCTAACCAATCTCAGTTATATTTCACAGTCAAAAGCAGACATTTAATAGACTTCTCTTCCCAAAATGCAAATGCTCTAATGTAGCTAAAGATCATCTACAATTTTAAAAAGCTTAAGAAGAACATTTATGTAGTGGCTTTTATGAGCTTAAACTCCAAGGTCCAGAGTTATGTAAATAACAATACTCAGGAAAGGAAATGTATCTTTTGAATTTGGGCTTTTGCAAAGCTTGGATACAAATAGTGCCTGAAAGAGGAATAAACATGATTCATAAGGCTTGTCTCATGTGGTTAATCCTTCCAGGCAGTGAAGGACTGGATTCTCCACAGATGTTTTTACAAACTTTTTCTCTTAGAGCATCCAAGGAAGTGTAACTATTATTAAGCATCTGATTGAGCTGTCTGTCTACTAACCCTGGAGGACTAAGGGCAAAAGCTGCAGTTGAAAGATGATGAAGCAACTTGAAAACTGTCAAGGAACAGTGTTTGATGCACTTGATTTGTATGCAATCAACTGATTGGAATACAACTTTTATTGTAAACTAACTGAAGCCTAAAAGATAAGCCATCCCATGCTTGTTTGTAATGCTTCAAACACTAATGTTATCTCTCTCGGGTTTAAGTTAATCTACTTAACAGAACCTCACTTGGATGGGAACTGAAGAGACCAGCAAATGGAAAGGAAAAATCACACAAGATAGACTAACACCGTTAGTCCATGGCGTTACAGAAGTTTTCTCAAAAATGTCTGGTTACATTGTGCAACAGGCTTCACCCCTTTGACCAATATGTGCTGATGCATTCCTAGTGATTAGTAACTGGCTACCTCAAAAGCCTTGATTCCATTTGCACTGAATAGGAGGCAAATCACCCCCTCTTGATGGTCAGGGGATCAGTTGGGACTTGTCAGAAGATCCAGACAGGCTGGTCTCAGCCATTCCCCTCCCAGGAAGTGCAATTAGGATGACTAATGCAGAAAGTGGTGGGAACGTCAAACGCTCTCCATTTAAAAAGTTGCACAAAGCCCAAGCAAGATAACACTGTGAAAACATTAACTATTTATTTTTGAAAAACCTTACTTGCTGTTGTCTTACCTAGAAATAGAATCTTCCTCATTCAGACCAAAGTAATAACAATAATAATTCCATCCATAGCGAGCAGCCAACTCGGGTCTCATTTGCCTCCTTTGCTTTCATGGAAGATTTGGAAGGACATTAAGAAAAGGTTTTTGGTTGTTTGGGGGTTTTGTTTGTTTAACTTAAGGTCTTTATTTATTTTTAAAGTTATTTATTTTATTTTTATTTTAAAAGTTATTGTTTATCCCAGGTTTTCTCAGCCTCAGCCCTACTGACATCTAGGGCTGGATAATTCTTTGTAGTGGAGGCTGTTCTGTACACTGTAGTATGTTTAGCAGCATCCCTGGCCTCACCTTCTAGATATCGGTAGCACCACCTCCCACTCCCTCCCCAACAGAGTTGTGACAAATAAAAATGTCTCGACACTGCCAGTGTCTCCACATTGAGAACCACTGAAGGTAAAATCTTGGCTTGAGGAATCCTGTTTCACATTAGTATGCTCTGCAACAAAGTTATATAGCCATCAAACCAGGCAATGGAGGCCGTGAGGAGACAGCAGCAGCCACTGCTACCCAGGAATCCAGGATGATCTCGAGATACTTAACTACATCTGCAAAGATGCTTTGCCCAAATAAGGTAGCATTCACAGCTTCCAGGGATTTGGACGTGGACTTTTCTTTTGTGGGGGTCACCATCAAACTCACTATACCTGGATTGCCTGCCTCATTTATCCTCTCTGCTCCAAAAAGTAAAAATCCTCATTCGTTTAAGCCACTGTTTTCCAGGCTTCTGTAACTCACAGCCAAATACATTTCCTCACTAATACATTGCTTGACTCAGTGAGGACGTTAGGAAGACTTCAGCTGTGGATCTTGATTATTAGTTTAAACTACCTGGGTTCTGAATCTCGGTGTCGGCACTTTTGCACAGAAGATCAAGATCCACTTTAGAACCCTAGCTCACATCTCAACCTGTGGACCCCAGAGTATCAGTATTACCTGGAGTGTTTATTTAAAACTCTGGGTTTTTGCCCTCAAAATGTGTTTGCTGTCTCAAAATCTCTGGGAATTTACATCTTTATCATGTCCCCTACATTTTTTATTTATTTTAATTTTTTTTTTTTTTGCGGTACACGGGCCTCTCACTGTTGCGGCCTCTCCTGTTGTGGAGCACAGGCTCCGGACGCGCCCGCTCAGCGGCCACGGCTCATGGGCCCAGCCGCTCTGCGGCACGTGGGATCTTCCCGGACCAGGGCACGAACCTGTGTCCCCTGCATCGGTAGGTGGACTCTCAACCACTGCGCCACCAGGGAAGCCCTGTCCCCTACGTTTTGAGAACGCTGTTGCCCTTCCTGTTTTTTACAATGCTTCTCTGCGTACTGACTCCAGATTGAACGATTAGTCTTTATCACTTAGGGTGGTTGTCCGCCTCAAATTTTGTTGATTTTGTAGTTAAACCTGTTTGTGCTCCATTGATTAAACAAAATCTGTGTTTCCTTAGCAATAAAAAAAAATTATCTTTCTTATATTGAGTCTCCAGATTTCAAAAGCTACCTGATAACCTCGTATACACTGTTAATGTGGACGCTTTGTAAAAATGTGGCTTTTTTTTTTAGCTACAAAGTGCACAGCCCAACCATGTTATAACATCAGAGCAGAGCAGGGAAAGGCAGTGGGCAATGTATGATAGGATTTCTGTTTCTACAGAGGGGCACCATGCATCACGGAGTACTTGAAAAACAGAACTTCCCTCAGTCAGATTCATGACTCCATTGGGATTAATCAAATCCCTGGTTTGTGAAGAAGTTTATTGTACATTCCTTTGTCCCTAGCTTCTTTGATTTTTGCTTTTCAGCTTCCCCACCGGAGAGCATGTTGCGTGCCATTTGGGATCAGGTGACAATTCCAAAGTGTGGCTCCAGACCATCCAATCACTAGTTATAAGTCCTTCCTTAAGCCCCTGCAATTTTGCCATTCACCAAGTGTGAAAGGAGGCCTCGTCCCCTTCAGCATGTACAGATAAGGGTGGTGGGGGGAGAAGCAATTATCCGAGGAGTCAGGCTCTGAGCTGGGTTTTGAACTTCTCAAGCTTCAGCCAATACAGGAGTCAGAGGTTGAGCTCTGAATCCCCGGGCTTCCCACTCAGAATTCAGACTGCCAGTGATGGAGAGAAGAAGCATGAAACTGAAGTCGAGGGGCTACACGCACTGCAAACCGTCTGCACAGAAAAGGCCTCGTGCCAAGGAGACGCTGATCTGAATCACATTAAAGGTCAAAGAAAAGGATTGTTTTATTTCCTAGAAACCGAATCACCAGAACCACACCCACCTCAAATCCCTTCCAAATCCCCTAAACTCAGCTAGAATCCAGCCCCTGATGGGGGGAGGGGACGGTGAGATTCCTCTGGCTTTAGAAGTGCTCTGTGACACATTAACCGCTTCCCTGCTGAGAACCTTTGCTGTCTCCAGAGCCCAACCAGTGTGTGCTGCTCAAGGCCCCCAAGTGAACATCCGAACGTTTGCTTCCCGATGTGTGCTGGGATTATTCCTCTGCCAGGCCTCCCCACCCATCAGGGACCCGCAAACCTACAGCAGAGAAACCACCACACCCACTGACGTTTCCAGCATTGGCACACATTGAGAGAACTGGAGGCCGCCTTCCGTGGGGCTACACGGAGGCTCCTCCTCTGGGTGTCTGGTTTCTTTTTAGAGGGCATGGAGGGGCTTAACCGGCTTTGGTCTCCCCAGGCCGCCTAAGCATGCTTAGAAAATGCTGCAAGAGAAACAAAGCTCCATTCCTTTCCTAGTTATGTTGGGCTCTGCGTTGAGGCTCTTTCAGCTCTAAAACTGGACAAATTTATCTATCAAAGCCCTTTTCAGAAGCCAACAAGTGCCATCTTGGTCAGTGATTTCTTCCTACTCTGAATCCCCGTAGCATCTCACACCTATATCATCTATATGGCCTTTTGTGGAGGCTTCCTGGCTTGGTCTCTAGGTTTATATGTCTTACCTCCCTCTCTGTTCTAAGTTCCTAGAAGGCATGTGGTATGATCTTAAACACAGTTAATGACTCATACAACTCAGTAACAAAAGAATAAACAACCCGATCAAAAGATGGGCAGAAGACCTAAACAGACATTTCTCCAAACAAGATATACAGATGGCCAAGAGGCACATGAAAAGATGCTCAACATCACTAATTATTAGAGAAATGCATATCAAAACTACAATGAGATACCAACTCATACGGGAATGGGTATCATCAAAAACTCTACAAATAATAAATGCAGGAGAGGGTGTGGAGAAAAGGGAACCCTCCTACACTGTTGGTGGAAATGTAAATTGGTTCAGCCACTATGGAACACAGTACAGAGGTCCCTTTAAAAACTATAAATAGAGTTGCCATATGATCTAGCAATCCCACTCCTGGGCACATATCCGGAGAAAACTCTAATTCAAAAAGATACATGTACCCCAATATTCATAGCAGCACTATTTACAATGGCTAAGACATGGAAGCAACCTAAATGTTCATTGACAGAGGAATGGATAAAGAAGATGTGAGTGTGTGTGTGTGTGTGTGTATACATATATATATATATATATATATATATAAAATATACAACAGACTACTACTCAGCCCTAAAAAAGAAAGAAATAATGTCATGTGCAGCAACATGAATGGACCTAGAGATCATCATACTAAATGAAGTAAGTCAGACAGAGAAAGACAAATACAGGATATGATATCACTCATATGTGGAATCTAAAATATGATACAAATGAACTTACTCACAAGACAGACTCACAGACATAGAAAACAAACTTATAGTTACCGAAAGGGAAAAGGGTGGGGGGAGGAATAAATTAGGAGTTTGAGATTAGCAGATACAAGCTACTATATATAAAATAGATAAACAACAAGGTCTTCCTGTATAGCACAGAGAACTATATTCAATACCCTGTAATAAACCATAATGGAAAAGAACATGAAATATATATATATAGTATAATACATATATATGTGTGTATGTATAACTGAATCACTTTGCTGTACACCAGCAGCTCACACACATTGTAAATCAACTATACTTCAGCAGAAATAAATAAGTAAATAAATAACATAATTAATAAATCATCTTTAAATAATTAATGAAATCTTAAAGCAACACATGTTTTCTATTTGGAGACCAGAAGAAGGAGTTGTTATTGTCTGAGAGATGAGCGGATCAATTTTATATTATACTTTAGGCCAAAGCAGACGACCAAAAATATCCCTAACTGAGTCAGTCAGAGACACAATGGCTGCCCCTGTCTGCTACCCATATTCAGAAACAAACCTTGGTATCTAGGTCTCACGAGAACATGGGCTGTCACTGTAACCAACACCAAACTTCTAATATTAGGAAAGAATAATCAACAGCACTGAAGTAACTTTACAATGTTTAGCAACCGCATACGTGATGGGAGATCTGGCATCCATGCAATTGCCTCCCTATTCAGAGGCAGAAAATGAGGAATAATAGGAAAATATTGGTTAAATAACTAAGGATAATAGAATCTTGGAATAAAATATCCAGTGGTCAGTAGGATATGATTACACCCATAAGTGAATTTCTTTGAGGTTACTTGCTCTTCCGAGATTAGACTGCAGCTATGTCAAAGTCTCATTTTTCATGGCTCACTCCCTGGGCCCAACCCATCAGAAAGAAAATTAAAGTCAAATGGCTTTTTCACTGAACAATTTATCTCCCGTTTCTAGGTTGCTCATTTAATAAGAGTTCATTGAATGCTAACTATGGATGTAATACAATCAACACTAGGCACCTGGGGTAGCTCGTCTCCAAAGACGCCCCTCCAACCATGCCTCCTGGTGTTTACTCCCCTATGTAGCTCCTCCCCTTTAAGCAGGGCTCTCACTTTTGAGACTCTATGACTCCTTTTGATCAGCAGAATGTGGCTGAAGCGATGCTGCATGATTTCTAAGGCTACATCATAAGAAGCCTCGCAGCTTCCACCTTGATCTCCTTGCAGTATTTGATCTGGGAGAAGCTAGCCAGACATCCAGCCCATCCTTCAGTCAAGCCTTCAGATGAGTGTAGTTTCTTCCATCTTCTGACTACAACTGCAAGAGACCTCAACCAAGAACAGCCCAGCTAACACAGCACACCAAAAATACAATACAAGAATGACAGTAATAAATTGATGTGGCAAACCTCAGAGTTTTGGGGTGGTTTGCTACATAGCAATAGATAATCAAACCAGTTCCAAATAAATGTTTTGTATTTATTAAAAAGCAAAGGCCTTGCCTTTGGAGAACTTAGATTATAGATGAAGCAGCAACACACCCACAGAAAGCAACATACATACCCTACAACATAACTCATCCGCAAATATAAAACCAATCTCCTCCAACTAGGGTACAGCTTTAGGAGGCCTGGAAGTGGGTTTGCAAAGGAAGAAAGTGGCACCAGCCTTGCAAAGGAGCGTAGCCAAACCAACCCTGGCAATCAGTGAGGGGACAGCTGTCATATCTACAAAAAGAGTCAAGACAGAGCCTAGAAGCACTGAGGAAATGTAGAGCAGAAAAGTGAGCAGAGAAAAATGGCAAAACACATTGTAAAAAAATGTTCAAATGTTCACATTAAAAATATAACCAAAAGAAATAGAAATTAAAGCAAGACAGTTTTTCAACTATCAGATTGACAAAGATCTTTTTTAAATGATAATATTCAGGCTTTCAGCGTTCAGTGAAACCTATGTGCCCTTCTGGCAGGAGTATACCGTAAATGAATCTAATCTTTCTGCAGGGCAATAGGTAGAGAGGTCTTTAAAATAATCATATCTTTGCACTGTTATTGAATTTCTAGAAATTTAACCAGAGGAAATTATCAGCCATTTATTTTAAAAATATATATTGTGTAAGGTTTTTAAAAATAGATTTACTTATAATAGCATGAGTTAAAGGCAACCTAAATGTCCAATGATAGGGGAAGTTCATTCTGTGATGGTATAACTATAGGTGGTATTCATAATATCTGATAACTGTTATGGCACAGGCACCAATCAATTATAATTATAACCAACACACCAACCAATCAAAACCAATAGACCAACCAATCATAACAGATTCACCAGCCACTTAGACTGAAGTTGTAAATAACCCTACCTCTAGCCACCATGTTATAGAACAGCTGGATATCAGCCTAGGGTCCCTCCATGTAACTGAAAACCATACAATTGTTAAAAGTCATGTTTGTAAGTGATGTTCAATGATATCACAGTGGAAAGTTAGGTGGGAAAAAAAGAGAAAATACCTTATATAATATATAATCTCTACACATTTACAAACATATGCATGGAAAAAAAGGGAAGGAAATATATCAAAACACAGTGGTTGTCTGGACTGGTGGAATTATCAGCGACTCGTTCATTTTCTTTCTTTGTACTTTTCTGTGTTTTCCAAATCTTCTATGATAAATATGCATTATTTTCATAAGTTATCAGAAAAAAATCACATGATATATAAGGAAGAAAATATAAGTAATCAGAGAGCTAGGGTCAGTTGAAGTGTATGAAGTTAGAATTGGAGTGATAGCAGAGATGAAGGGAAGTTCTGTTTGGGGATGGAGTGTAGGAAACTATAGGAACATGAAGATGAGAATGGATGAAAGATGAACAGGAGGAATTCTAAGTGCTTGAATAAGGACAATACGAGAGGAAAACAATGCTGGTTGAAGGTAATTCTAACTGCTAGGAGGAAACTGGTGGAGAGACGAGAGAAGGGGTGAACAGAGAAAGGCCTTCTACAGCATTCCTGGCAGCTAAAGCAACATGCACAAGCATGCACATCCATGATTTACGTTTCTTTCACCCTGTTAGCGTTTTGACTTTAGCAAAGTACATCTGCTCTTGTCATGCATCCTGAGTAATTCAACATCTGTGTCATCACAAATGAGGCTTTGGTACCTTCTCCCAGTTAAGTGTCTGGGTAGAAAGAGGAAAACAGGAAAGCAGTAGCACACTCATGTTTGTTCAAAGACACCAAAACAGCAAGGTCAGAATTTTTACTTACCCCATGGCAAAAGAGCTTTCGATTAGACAAATTTTTGGATCAGATATTTAAAGGCATCCCTTCCTCTTTTTTGACTTTTTATTTGGAAATAATTTCAAACTTACAGGAAAAATTGCAAGAATAAGAATAGAAAAAAGAACACTCCTATACCGTTTACCGAGATACACCTACTATTAACATTTCACCCACTGACTTTTTTTTTCCATTTACTTTTTTATCATTTGTTCTCTTTCTCTCTCTTTCCCTTACTCCCTCTCTCTTTCATATATACATCATCTATACAATATATACATATAATTTTTAATCACTTAAGAGTAAATTGTGTACATCATGTATATTTCCTAAAATTGTGATATTCTCTTATGTAATCACACCACTGTTGTCAACTTCAGCAATTTTAATTTTGATGCAATAATTTTGTCTAATCTATTGTTCATATTCCAGTTTTGTCAGTTGACCTAATAATGTCCTTTGTAGCATTTTTCTCCTCTAATAAAGGATCAGTTGAGGATCAGGTATTACATTTAATTGTCATGTCTCTTTGGTCTCCTTTTATTTGGAACACAGAAAAAAAAAAATCAAAAAAAGGCATCTATTTTAATTCAGACACCAGTTTCATTTAAATTACACATTTTCCAAATTAATTTTGCCAAGGAATCCCTGACAACCCATAGCTCCCAGATTTGCCCTCAATGGCACTCATCCTGTCTGATCCATTTTTCCAGGCAACAGGATGTCTGTCTGAATGGTAGGTATAGTTATGTCCTTGAAAGGCATTTCTTTTTCTTAGCCCTAAAAGGACTCATGGCTGCAAATTTCATTCTAAACAAATATGAACTGGTGATCATTTCTTTTAAGAGATCATATGCTCCAATGCCTGGCTGACAAACGTAGAATAGACTCTTCTGTGGTGGTCAATTACCAAATCCCTCCATTGTCTTAAATATTCTCTCAATCCCCTCCTCCACCTGTCTCCTTCTGAAGTACCATGACCTTTGGACAGCCAGCCTGACTGAGAGACCCCATTCCTCTTCAATTTCTCTGATAAATGTAAGAGCAGAGATGGCTGTGGTTGATAGGCACAAGCTAAACAAAGGCTCCAGATGAGAACTTTTGATGGCTATAGTTTCCATCTGAGCCTAGTAGACAGGTATTAATCCATATAAATGCTGTAGTCAAACCATATGGGTGGGGGAAACTTGACTACTAGACTGAAATCACAGACACACAGCAAACTTAAAAGCTACACCTCTCCCGATGTCACAGTTTATTTGCATGCACTCCCAGCAAAATCAATATCGCCATCTTAATCAAGAGGGAATTACAGGCTTCAGCAGAGAGGTAACATTGTTAGTAATTACATCCCAGCCATTTTCAGACACACTGCACGCTGAGCTGAAAGGTTTAAACAGAGATGGGAAGAAAAAGAAGAAAAAAATGAGAGAGCTGAGCACTCTTTGTGCCCAGAGTGGCGTCACTGCGTCCACGTCCAAACCTTAGAATAGAAGTGCCAGCCAGGAACCTAAGGGTCACGGAAAGAAAACACTGGTGGCGTTGTGGATGTGCACACCATGAGTGGAGGGGGTTTTAATCTATCCAGATTCTCCTTTTTCTGTTAATCAAATTTTCACCATCTCTTGCATCTTTTAGGGGAAAATTCCCCGTGCAGTTGCCACGTGAGACATAGTGGGTCTGCAGCTTGCCAGAGATACAGTTTGGGAAGAGGAGTGCTCGGGCTGGCTGTGAACGGGGTCGAGGAAGCCCAGGGCACTGCGCCCAGCTCAGGCCTTCTAGCAGCAAATGGAAATTAAGGGAAGTGGGGACCGAGGGAGAACACATCAAATGATATTCATTTGTACTTAAGTTTTGTAAATTCTTCTCATCCTTTTTTTTTTCTTTCTGCTTCCTAATTTGTATTCCAGTATTTGAGAAAGAGAATCTGCTTAAATTAAGAAAGTATGAAATGGTGTTCATGAACGAGGAAAAGCGATTTTCTTAATTTCAAGTGCAGGCAGCATCAAAGCAAGAAAGGTATAGTGGAAGAGACATGGCTTTAGTTAAAGAAGAAAAATGACTTATAATTAACTCTGAGACAGCAGCTTGAGCCATGCTGGCCTCAGCCGGAAGGGGCTTTGTTTATGTGCAAATGATTTTTTCTAAAGCACTAGAAAACACTTCCTCTCCTGGAGGAAGTAAACATCTTCTTGATATTTTTGTCTGTTCTATTCACTGGCTTGTGTTTTCCTCTTTTGTTCCCTAATATTTCTAAAGAAAATGTCAACTTTAGCTCCTACTAGGAATAATTCACAGATTCCAAATTAATCTATTTTCCCTGGTCAAATATTGCCCCACACCTATGGTTTTACCATCATAACAGTTTTGCGGTGGTGCCTCATTAACGAACTCAGCTAGGGTATTGACAGGATGGCGATGCTGGGATCCTCAGAGCTGGCTCGGCTGGCAGCAGCAGTGAGGCAGAGGAGATTCCATCTCTGTCCCTGGTCCTGGACATGTCTGTGGGGACAGAGCCCAGCCCAGATGGTCACAGAGCCACCCTCAGGATGGTTGGTGCATCCTGGACATGGTGAGGGTGTGCTCAGGGTCCCCTGGACAGAGAGTTATCTGGAAAAGGAGAGAATGCCCTCTGCCAATCACCCTCCACCCCACGAAATAGAGCCTTAGCCCACCTAGCCTAGAAGGAGGAAGGTGAAATAAGGGGCTCTGATTTCTGAGGCACACCCATATGCATTTTGTATTATTTGTGTCACTATCAATTTCTGTCAGTGAAAGATGCTATTGGAATGTTGCCCACCAAACTCCCCCTCCATAGGACAATTATTCTCCATCTGGCATTCATTGGCCTTTCCCTCTAGGGAATCCTCCACCACTACCTCAAATATCCAATCACCAAATACTGCCAATTTTACATCTCAGAATCGTACATCTGCTTTGTCTGGTCCTCGCATTTCCAATATACTTGTTCATTACCTGCGCAGTCATCTGACTACTGAAAGAACTGCTTATCTGGACTTCTGGCTTCTGACCACTAACTTTCAGCACAACAGTCACGCTGTCCAGAGAGAGAGGGAAAGAGAGAGAGAGGGAGAGATGGAGTCACACTACCCTGTGACCCAAAACCCTTCAGTGGTGTGTTAGTCCACTCGGGCAGCTATAACAAAGTACCACAGACTGGGTGGCTTAAACAACAGAAACTTATTTTCTCATAGTTCTGGAGGCTGGAAGCCCAAGATCAAGGTGTGGGCAGGTTTGGTTTCTTCTGAGGCCTCTCTCCTCGGCTTGCAGACGGCCACCTTCTTGTGTCCTCTCATGGTTGCCTCTCTGTCTATGTGTGCACATGTTTGATGTCCCTCTCTGTGCTCTAACCTCTTCTTCTTATAAGGACACTAGTCATATTGGAATAAGGCCCACCAAAATGACACTGTTTTCGCTTAATTACCTCTTTAAAGACTCTCTCCAAATACACTTATTCTGAGGTACTAGGGATTAGGGCTTCAACATATGAATTTGGGGGGTAAGCAATTTGGTCCATAACACTGCTTGACCACTAGAATATGGTGGAAGTGATGCTGTGTCCATTTCTAGACCCAAGCTTTAAGAAACTGGGAGCCTCCACTTCCTATCTCTGTGACACTTGCCCTTGGAACCCAACAGTCATGCTGGGAAGAAGCCCAGACCATGCAGAGAGGCCATGTGTAGATGTTTGGCTGACCGCCCTGCTAAAGTCCCCTCAACACACCACGTACGTGGGTGAGAAGCTTTCAAGATGACTCCAGTTCCAGCCACCCTCAGGCTACAAGGGCACGAAAGACCCCTCAGGAGAAGCTCTCACTGAGCACAGTCAATTCCCAGAAGAGTGCAAATTACTAAAATTATAGTTAAATTTTAAAACACTGAGCTCCCCTGGGGGCTCAGTGGTTAAGAATCCACCTGCCAATGCAGGGAACACGGGTTTGAGTCCTGGTCCAGGAGGATCCCACATGCCGCGGAGCAGCTAAGCCTGTGCACCACAGCTACTGAGCCTGTGCTCTAGAGCCCGTGAGCCACAACTACTGAAGCCCACACGCCTAGAGCCCATGCTCCACAACAAGAGAAGCGACCACAATGAGAAGCCAGTGCACAGCAACAAAGAGTAGCCCTCGCTAGCCGCAACTAGAGGACGCCCATGTACAGCAACGAAGACCCAATGCAGCCAAAAATAAATAAATAAATAAATTTATTTATTTTTAAAAATAAATAAATTTCTTTTTTTAAATAATAAATAAATTTATTTAAAGAAATAAATAAACACTAGGTTTGGGGACTATTTCTTACACAGTAATAGACAAACAGAACAGGTATTTCTGTGTGAAATCCACCAACTATAGTACTGAAAAAATATAAATTTAAAACACAAAACAAAACACTGTTTCAGCCAAATACTACACTTCTGTAGGCTGCTGGTTTGTAACATCTGTTTGCTCTAGCGATTCCCAAATACTCTGAATATCTACCAACACCCTGCTTTTTCATATCTTCATGGCTTTGCAAATGCTGCCTCAATCCACACATCCCAACTGCTTAGTTTTCCTCGGAGTAAGAGCTGGTTAACTTTTGTTGAATAAATTGCCAGGTGACCAGAAAATTGAGGACTAACTACACTGAAGTCACCACCTGTCTTCCTTGATTCTCCTTGGAATCCTAATCTTAACCCTGCTTTCACTGGTAGGCAGATCTGGCTCTGACCTCGCCACTTGCAACACAGTGGGTGTTGACAAGTTATATACATTTTATTCTCCAGCTTCTCCCATTTGGGGGATTCGTAGTGACCTCTTTCCTGTTTCTCTAGTTGCCTTCTTATTCTCTTATCTTTCCTCTGGCAATTGTGTTGTTTATCCACTCTTATCTTTTTTTTTTTTTCACTCTTATCTTTAACGGCTTTCAATTATTCAAGGAAGCGTGTCAGGTACCAGAGCTGACCCGGGACTGCACTCTGCAGTACAGAGGGTACAGAGATGGACAAGCGTACACTGTCCCTGAACAACTTGCCATGGCCTCCCAGCACCTTCCAGTGCACGGGAACCTCTCGCATTTCGTACTAAAACCCACTTGCAATCCAAGATGATCTGTGGATATGCGGGTTTATCACGGTCCAGATCCAGTCCTTTATTTTTCACAAGTAGTCAATCAAAACGAAAACTTCATTCTGGTAAATTCTTGGCTACCTGACTTTTCCTTCATCCCAATTGTTCAGTGACATTTACCTTGATTTTTTGTCCTTAGATTTAAAAAAGAAAAAAAAATTTAATATTGTAACTAAAACTGTAACTAAATGTGTCCTAAATATTTTCCCTAGCTCTGGTCTCTCCACCACTGTGGTTCCTCCCACAAAACAGTGAGAGATTAATCCTTTTAAAATGCCATCTAAACACAATCGGCAGATGCTGTCCACACACCCAGAAAAAGCTCCAAATGCCACAGCCTAGAACTCAAATGCATCTGAGGCCTGGCCCCAGCTTGATGTCCCAAGTCCTCTCCTGTAACACCCTACGTGAACACTGGCTCCAGGCAAACCCACTGCCACGTGTCCTTCAGAATGCTGGAACGCCTCCCCCAGCTCTGGCTTTCTCCCACTCTCCTACCGCCACCTCACAACTTACCCCTCCTAGGTCCCTCCCTTTCACGATGCCTTCTCTTAAGGCCCACGGTCTCAGAAGCAGACCCTTCTCTGAACCCAGGTGACACAGCCTTCTACAGACTCAGATACACTCCCTCAGGTTGTTATCCCTCTGCAAGCAGGTTCCTCTTCTCCAGAGAGACGGTGAGCCTTTCAAAGGCAGAAGTCACAGAGGCTTTGCACAACTTTGTATCCCCAGGACCTAGCACGATGCTCAGCAAATGTCTGACAATCGCACTCAATTGTATGTGTATCGGTTGTTTGCTCTGGTTATTGATTAGACACAACCCAAGTGACAGTTAAACACCTCACTCTGGTTACTGACCTTGACCTTCCTTCTGACCCTGTGATAATGTGTAAAACTTAGCAGGATTTACTGGCCACTCACTAATTAAACAATTGACCAGAAGTTATACACAGTAAACACCACCTAAAGAGATGTGAAATTCTGTTTCTAAGACAAACCATGCTTACCTTTAAAGCATGACACTCGATATCCCTGGGAAGTTTCCAAAACAGTATCTGAGGAATGGACTAAGGCACCAAAAAGGAAATCAAAATTATTTTGTTTCCTTTATCCCACAGGACCCTGGAATTAGTATCCACACTGAAACCACGTGAAAGTGGCAGATCAGCAAGTGTCTGGCTTTAAATATTCCAAAGCAAAATTTAAAAACAAGTCAATGGGTATAACTGAGAAAGCATTCATCTTGGGGGAGCTGAGCTCACGTCTCCCTTCTTTTTTTTTTGTTTTTTTTTTACATCTCCCTTCTTGATTGTAGAATAACTGGATTCTACAGACACTCAGCTGAATGAAGGGGTGTAAACTTGAAGCAAATAGAGCCAGGTTGTCAAATCTCTATGCAATTAATGTAAGGATTAAGAGATAATAAGAGCTCTGAATTCTGGTTAGATCCTAGGTGGTGCTTAAAAAAACCTGACCAAGAATAGGCAAGTTGGGGCAAAGCTTTCCAAATCATTTTTAAAAAGCTAAATATAGTGTTTTATGGTTGTTTGTGACACAAAAAATATGGACAACACATTATGACTTTTACATAAATGTCACTGTTCAGACACAGTTAATTGCTTCCATTGAAAACTCCCCATCTTACAGATGATTAAGAGTGAGGTCAGGAAGCATTAAGGGACTGACTCACAGTCATGCAGCCGTTCTAACCTAGAGGACAACAGCTTTCCATTGCACGCACTGCCCCTAATTCACAATGGATAAACCCTCTGATGAGGAAGGGTCCAAAGATAAAGTGTCTGCATTAAGTGACTCTTAAATAGACAACATTAAAAGTATTTAACATACATTTATGGTTATGAAAAATTGGACTTCTTAAGTTGACCTCCTGGACCAAGGATGGCACATTGGATTCTCCTCGTGAGCTAAACTGATCAATAATCTGGAGCCCCTTTTGGAGAAATGTTCCAAGGCTACCTCTGGGTTTGGTAGCAAAAAAGCAATGCAGTAGATGAGTGATGTCTGCCATGGGCAAGGAAAGGTGTGTGCTAGTAGCATGCATGTCACATATTTACCATTCCTGACTTAGACACTTAGCTGTTGAACTTACTGTGGATTTTCCCTGGCTCTGACTGGTACTTGGATTCAGTCCTCCCAATGCAAAAATAATTGCTTGGACAGGTCAGCCAGCTCAGAGAGGACTGATAGGGGAGCTGTGAACACCTTGCTTCAGGTAGAACCATCCCATCAGAAAGCTGAATCAGTGTGTCTGAATTATTTGCTTTAGAGCAAATATATCTCAGAGAAAATGCACAGAATATGAAGACTCCTTTCTCCCTTGAAGAGGAGCACATTGTTTACCTTGTTGGTGACTGGCAACTTACAGTGGAAAGAGTGAGCATACTCTTTATAAATTGCCATATATGGGATAATATCATATTTTAAAATATTAACTGATTTTTGTCCTCCCATTATTTATCCCTTTTCCTTTTTCTTTTTTTTTTTTGGAGGGGTTGTGAGTATTTTGGGGGGAGGGCGGGTTTGGCCACACACTATGCAGCTTGTGGGATCTTAGTTCCCTGACCAGTAATTTAACGCGTACCCTCCGCAGTGAAGTCGCCGAGTCCTAACCACTGGACCACCAGCGAATTCCCCCTTTTCCTTTTTCTACCTCTCTCCCCCACTCCCACTTCAAACTGAGAATCTATTTTCAGTGGAGGGATTTGACAAGAAAATAAAACTTAAATCCCCTGTCACACACTTGGACCTATTTTGTTTATCCATTTTGTTGAATATTTATGTTATTTATTCTTTCTATTATGAATAATGTCACTATGAACATTTGTGTACAAATTTTTGTGTAAATATATGTTTTTATTTCTCTTAATGAAGCAACTCCTCTCTTGCTTCTGTTCCTTTTATCAGGGAATCCAAAGATTCACCAATATGCTTCCCCTTCATTTCATTGGTCAGAGTTTAGTAACACGGTCACCTCTGTCTGTGAGACTGGGAAAAAGAATGTTTCTGGTTTATTCTATCATGGGAGCTGAGAAAGGGAAGAGGGAGTTGGGAATGACTACTGGGTTATCCAACTAACTGTTCTTCCAATGGACCTGGGCCTGCTGAATATCTCCACTTGTGTCAAAGGCACCTCAAAATCATCACGTCCAGCTCTCAACCCAGCATCTCCTTCTTGCCACCAAACCCGGTCCTTCTCCACCACAGCCTGGCTTCCTGGTCTCCTTTCTTTCCCTCACCCCTGGAGCTAATCAATCTCCAAGTCCTATTTTACCTCCTAAGCACGTCTCAAATCTGTTCACTTCCTTCCATCTCCTCCGCACTATTTCAGGAACCTCCATCTCCTCCCTGCACTGACACAATCGCCTCCACTCTCTGCTCCCTCCAACCCATTCTCTACACCCTGCCCAGAACCACAGCTTCCAAATGCAAATTAGTTCATGTTCCTGTGAAACTTAAAATCTTTCGAAGGCTCCTCATTGTAAAAGAGATGGTAAACACTTAACATCCATCAAGCCCCTTCATGACCTCTCCTGCTGCAGGCCTTTCCACAGGCTGCTCTTTCTGGCTTAAATGTTTCCCCCTATTCCTTTGTCTAATTTTAATTCCTACTCATCTTTCAAAGCTCAGCTCAAACATCCTTCACTCTAAAAATCTTCCTTGATCCTTCAAACCAGGGCAAGTCCTCTGCTCTTATAACATGCATTTTGCCTTTACGCATTTAACACATCCAATTAACTCACTATGTGATTGCGTGTTTAACATCTGTCTCTCCAGCATGAAAGTAAGCTCCATGGGTCAGGAAGCATAGCCTTGCTCTCTGCTGCTTCTCCCATGCCTAGCACAGTACTTCGCACATGGGAGGCACTCGGATAGTTGTAGAACATAAACAAGAATGAATGAATTAGAAGTAGATGGAAAGTATTCAGAGCCAATTACTACCACAAAGAAAGCCACTGAAGCAACTCTGTAGCTGGGGACCAAAGGGAGGAAGGGAAGTTTGAAGAGATTTGATTTCCTCCATGAAGTATAATATTGCTTTCCTTGCAGACAAAATCTTCAGGCAGTAGCAGCCACTGGGTGCTTGATTACCAAAGCTTTCGATGGTATTTGCTCAGATATTATTTTCTGATCCTTTCTTGTCTCAAGTTCAAGTCTGTTGAAAGCTAGGATAATGTCTGATAAAGTACCTGAAGAGTACTAGCATGACATTTGGTACAAGGCAGAGATATCCAATAAATACTTTGAGTTTAATTGAATCCTGATATCACTGAATTTTAGTGTCAGTGGCTTGTGGTCTCCAAAAAGGTCGTAAGGGGAGAGAGAAAAGTTCTAAGTGCCTTGAGGGCAAGGAGAGTATATTATTATATAATCATCCCCTTGCCTGACACATAGAGGACCTACAAATGCCCACTGCTTTCTACCACGTATGGATCCCTCCACAGGTGCTGGCAATGAACAGCCTGTCTCACCAGCCCCACTCTCGTTTTACCTCTTAAAACTCTCATGAAATCTCCACTTTACAGGAGAGGAAGTACTCCATACACTTGTCTGAGGGAGTGATCTGCTTTAGAAGAACTCTTGCTTAAAAGTCAGATACAACCTAGGGGCAGGACAGGAATAAAGACGCAGACAAAGAGAATGGAATAGAGGACATGGGGAGGGGGAAGGGTAAGCTGGGACGAAGTGAGAGGGTTGCATGGACATATGTACACTACCAAATGTAAAATAGATAGCTAGTGGGAAGCAGCCGCATAGCACAGGGAGATCAGCTGTCTGCTTTGTGACCACCTAGAAGGGTGGGATAGGGAGGGTGGGAGGGAGGGAGACGCAAGAGGGAAGAGATATGGGAACATGTGTATACGTATAACTGATTCACTTCGTTATAAAGCAGAAACTAACACACCATTGTAAAGCAATTATACTCCAATAAAGATGTAAAATAAAATAAAAGTCAGATACAGTGCCTCTAGACCACCTCAAAAGAGATCACAACTTTCCTTCTCAATTTAAGGAAACAAAAGAAGGAGCTTTGGGGCTCAAGCCTACTCTCTTCGAAGCAACAAAAAAAGCGATTTTTCCCTCAGTTGTTCAGAGCTTACCTGGTGATTTCCTTTTCGCCGGCACAGTATGCAATTGCATAATTCAGCCCAGTTCCATTGTCCCTAAACCCTAATACTTTAGCTTTCTCTTAGAGCTAATGGTCTCAGGGAAAAGAGCATCAGTGCTTAAAATGTACAAGCCTCTCCTTGGGTCCTATTCTTATTCCGCTCTGCTGCTCAGCACCAGATCATAAAGCAGGGCGCCATTTCATTCTGGGTCTCCCCATCACACTTACTTAACACTGAGCACTTGGATCACCCTGCCAAGTAGGAATATGCTGCTCACTTGCTGTCTCAGGAATCGGCGCCAGGCGACGCTCGCTGAAGAATTTCAAGGCCAGCAGAAACCTTTCCAAGAGAAACCTGGCAGCCTTTGAATCAAATTTCAAAAACATGTCCGCAAAGACAGCAGTATTATAAAGGATTTTTATTCCTTGACCTCTATCCTATAGTTTTTTGGTTTTAAAAAATATATTAAAATTTTACTCATCCAATCCTTTGCACCCAGGTATTCAAATCACTTGGCACAGAATAAAATGTCTAACCATACTTTATATAATTTTTATAAACAACTTTAAAACTGGAGAAACTTGGACTTCCCTGGTGATGCAGTGATTAAGAATCTGCCCGCCAATGCGGGGGAGAGAGGTTCGAGCCCGTAAGCCATAGCTACTGAGCCAGTCTTCAAGACGTGGTGATTTCTTCCTCTTCATCAGACCCCCTCCTCAAAGACCTGAGCCCTGGGTGTTACCCTGTTAGTGATCAGTCCTTTTAGTTCACATAAATAGCCACTCCCAAGTAAGCCAGCCGACCCCAGGAAGGCTGAGTGAGGATGGGCTCCAGCATCTCTCTCCATATCACAATACCTAATCATTCATGCATGCAACTCAGGGGGGCCACACAAAGCGATTCTGTTAAAGTATAAGGAAACTGTGTTTCAGAATTAGTTTCTGTCCTTGCCTGCATATGAAGCACCTAGCAACTTCCTCTTCCTGAAGGAAGAGGAGGGGTGGGAACACAGAACTATAATCTCTGGCTGCAAGCTCCTCTGGAAGAGCAAGCCCACCACACTCAGCAGAGCAGCTCTCCCCTCCCAGACCTTGTTGACAGGGCGCCACCCATTGAACATACCATTTCTTGACAGCGCCATCATTGCTGGTGGCAGTTCGCTGAGTCCTGAACAATCTTCACAGTGGTGTTGCGGTCCATAACGCTAAAACTGTTCTCCACATTCTTTGGCAATTTAACATAGTTCACATCTCACAAAAGGAGAGTGAAGCACACTTCCATTCTATGCTTTGTATTTTTTCTGTAATTGAGAGGAAAGATCTTCAACTACAGGACCTTAGCTGTTCTTCTCTTGCAGAGTGAGTTCCTTTATTTAAAGAGAGATATCTGTCCTCTGAGTCCCAGGGCTTCTTCCCTCCAGAGCAGCTGGACAAGTGCTGATGGTACGCACAACTTAAAAGAAGTTGGAGAGCATTGTAACTGCCTCTCTTACATTACCCTTTGCTTTTGAAACTTCAGAAAAAATTGCAACTTGTACAGTCGTATTTGAATCAGAATCCTTATTCCCACTGGCAATTTTTCAACCCCCAAAGTTTAAAAAAGAAAATCAAAGACATACATATCTTTTTAAAACATCACTCTGTGTTCTCCTCCTAACTCTATTTTTTTCCCCTCTGGCCTTAAGACTGTGCATTCCCTTTGGGCGACCTCCTTAATGAAGCCTCTGATATGAAATCTGCCCTTAGGCCACTTTATCAGGATGGAACTCACCCACCACCCCGGCCTCAATTATTTTCATACAGAACCAAAGATTCCTTATGCCAGTTTTTCTACTCCAGAGCTATCACACGGTGCCCCAGGACTTTTCTACTATGTAAAATAGAAACTAAGTTGAAAACAATAACAGCAAAATATTTTATCCTGGTGATGAGTGACTCTTGAAGTAATTGGTAATTGCTTATAAAATTTGATTCTGTATTCAGCTCAATTTATGTGATCTCCCCCGAAATTGAAAATTAAAAGAGAGCAGTTTAACCTGTAACAACTTTCAACTTACAGATCAATTGTAATCCAATTATTGTGGAATAATTCAACAAGGGAATACAACTGCAAGAAAGCCTATATAATTGGAAGGAAATCAGTAGATTTTTGCTCAACCTAAAAAGTGAAGATCGATATATGATTAATGATGGAGGGGAAGATGAGTCCAACAGCTTGGAATCCTTTCTGAATTGTTAGGCACTTATAAATAAATAAATAATGAAATCCACATGGTACTGTTGGTGCTTTTGCCATCGGGACAAACATTAACAAACATTAGTGGTATGTGAGCCTGTCCAGTGATTTACTGAACCAATCACTGCCTCGTAGATGCATTATCTTATATATTCCAGTTATGTGCTAGTCACTATGTGCCCTAGTGCCTCCTCAATCTACAAGGCACTATATGACACAGTGGTTAGGAATATGGACTTTGGAGTTAGACTACCTGGGTTCAAGTCCTAGCTCTGCTACTTACTGCGTGGTCTGTGCCAGATGGACCCTGCATCTCTGCTCTATTGCTGGGCTGTATGGATGACATCAACAGGCTTCAGTAAACTTGAACTTCTGATGAAGTCTGCCTAAGTCTACCACTAAAGACTCCTGGCAGGAGCCCAGAGGGACGGAAAAGGGCTTAGGGTGTTTCTTCCCATGGCTCCTTCTCTGCAAGGCTGCCATGGGCTAACATTGCCCCTACCCCAGAGATCACTGCTCCCTGCAAGGTGCTGTTGGCTTCATGTACCTCTCTCCTCCAGAGTTTTACTGACTGTTCACTACCCTCATCCATTCAGACCTGGGGTAGTAACAGCCTGCCTGCTCCTAGTTCCATCAATTCCTCCCCAAAACCCACATTTATAATTAGCCCATTTTGTAAATAAACCCTCCCAAGTTAACTATTTTTATGTGTCATCTATGCTCTGTTTGGATCCTGACTGATAAACATTGTGACTCTGGATAAATTACATAACCTCTCCATGCCTCCATCTATAAAATGTAGAAAATAACTTACTTCCTGATGATGATTAAATGAGTTATTAATACATATGAAATACTTGGAGCATTGTCTGGCATATAGTAAGCATAACTAGTTTATTTTTCTTGGACCACCATTTTCACCATTGTTATCATCAGGCAACACTAACAAACAAAGGTGACATGTCCTGGAGGAGCTAACCATCTGGTTTCTAGCATGCTAAGTTGTTTGTGGAGAGCTATAATTTAAAGAAAGGACCCAGAGAAATCTGACAATTACTACAGAAAGTAGCTTAAGGGAAAGCCAGTGGTGATTTAACAACACTGGGCAGTTAAGATCGATAGTAATTACTGGTGATCCCAAAGGATTTCTACATTCAGTTGCTTGCTCTGCTTTTTCTCAAAGCCCTTTTGATGTATCTTATCCTAGATTCATAGATGTTTAGCTCCAAAAAGGACTCTAACTAGAAACATAACCCCTCATTTAGCACTTTATTTAGAAAAGAAAACAGATTTTACCAAAATAAACTGTGGGCCATTTAGATGCAGACACTGCATAAGAAAAATAAGTGGGAGAAAAATATTGGGGCCTTTTAGTCTTGCTTAAGGGACTCTCAGCTAACCATTTGGAGAGATTTATTTCTAACCAAAGTTTCCTAAATCCAAGAAAGAATATTATTGTATTCTCTCCCTAGAGAAGGGAAATGGATCTTAATAAAGGAAAAAGAAGGAGAAGGGAGAGGGGGAGGAGGGGGAGAGGAGGAGAAAGAAGAAAGAAAACAGAGAAAACGGAAGTCCCCCCTCCATTCTGCAGACTGATTTATAATACCCATTAGGTTCAGCAGAATATGAATTGCTTTGTGTCCAAAGCATTTCACCAGGACTTATATTCAATTCCAAGAGTGATAGTAAATGGCAGGGGGTAGGAGATGGTTATTCCTCAAAAGAAGAGTGAAATTTACAGGATATTATGTGTGTCCAAGTCAAGTTGTGAGGGTCTCATTCCCTTGAGATAATGTAGGGCTAGACCCGTCGTTTCAAAAATCAGAATCTTGGGCTTCCCTGGTGGCGCAGTGGTTGAGAGTCCGCCTGCCGAGGCAGGGGACACGGGTTCGTGCCCCGGTCCGGGAAGATCCCACATGCCGCGGAGCGGCTGGGCCTGTGAGCCATGGCTGCTGAGCCTGCGCGTCTGGAGCCTGCGCTCCGCAACGGGAGAGGCCACAACAGTGAGAGGCCCACGTACCGCAAAAAAAAAAAAGAAAAGAAAAAATCAGAATCTTTGGGTTAAAAGAAACTAGATCTCAACCTTAAATATTTCACTTCATCTCTCTGAGCCTCTATTTCCTGTAAAATGAGAGGGCTGAACCAGATGGTCCCTGTGAATCCTTCTAGTCCTTTATATCTAAAATTCAGTGAATTTTAAATTGGATATTACAGATATCAAAGAACCCCCTTCCCAGCCTCAGATTCTATTACAAAGAAACAGATGAAGGCTACACCTCACTTGTGAAAGGATCAAAGTTGCTTTTTGATTTCTTTCTTTCTTTCTTTCTTTTTTTGACATCTCTCAGTGGATTTCTGATCCTTGAGTCCAAAAATTCATTTTAAACTCATCTAGTTGTTTCAAACTCCTGGTGAAAAAAATTTAGTTAAAAGAAATTGATTTACAAGTAGCATGCCAAAAGCACCTTCATAAAAAAAAGAAAAAAAAAAAAGCCACTTCATTAATATGTCCAATTAGGAAATCCACTTGGAAGAGTGAATTGAAATGAGAAGGATGAAAAGATACTTTGAGCAAGGTTAGAAAACAAGCCATGAACTGAGAGAAGATATTTGCACCACAGATAATCAGCAAAGTGCCAGTAGGTGAAACTTGTAAAAACCTGCAAATTAATAAGAGAACAACAATGCAACAGAATAATGGGCAAAAGATTACAAACAGGAGAGAAATGGCCAATAAACATTAAAAGCCACTCAGCCTCACTAATAATCAGGGAAATGCAGATAAAAACAACAAAGACCATTTCGCTCCTATCACTTAGGCAAAAATTTAAATGACTGATACTACCAAGGTTTGGTGAAGATGTGTAGACATAGGGACACACAGGCTGGTAGTAGTATAAATAAAAATAAACATTTTAGAGAAAACAACTAATGAAGTTGAAGACGTGCATACACTGAGGCCTAGTATTCTTCCAAGTATATAATCCAGTGAAACTCTAACATAATAGTTCAAGCAGATAGCTTACAAGAACATGTTTATAACAGCAAAAAATGGGTACAGTCAAATGTCTATCAAGTAATAAAAAAAATAAATAAATTTGGTGTAATCCTACAACAGGATATTATACAGCAGTTAAAATGAATGAGGTGTCGAGCCAAATGCACCAATAGGAACTTGTAAACGTCTAGTTATATATAGTCACAACATTATTTCATTCATCTAGTATTATAAAATATGCCCCAAACTACACTATTTATGGATACACATACATGTAGTCAAAATATAAAGTCATGAACGGGAACATATACAGGGTTGATATGTCTGGCATCAGGAGAGTAAAAACATCTGATGAGGGAAACAAGGAAATTTGATTGAGGAAGTGTTCACAGGGGACAGGGGATTTCCATGATGTTTTGCTTATTTAGGAGAAGAAAAAAGAAAGATCCAGGGATGGAGTAGGGAAATGACAAGAGGAGTCTGGAACACCTTGTGGTACCAGGAAGGAAGGAGGAACTCAAAAAGGATGGAGTGTGTAGAAAGTATGTAGGAGTCATCTTGAAAGAGCTGTCAGTGGCTAAATCTAGGATATTTTGAATGACAAAATAATGATAGTAATGAATTATAGCTTATAAAATAAAGCAAACTCCATAAGTCCATTTTGATATAATAAAATATTAACTAAATAAATAAATGAGAGAAGTCATGATGGAAATAGAAAAAAAATCACCATTTGGCAAACACCAAAGTAATCATTGTGGCAGGCAAGAGCCCCCAATGAATGCTGAAGATATGATGAAAAACAGGATATTTGCATAGTCTCAGTGTATTTCTGCATAAGATACTCATTAATACTTACTAATTACAAAGGGGAAAAGAGTAAATTCTCTTCAGCCAAATGATCAAAGTGAACATTACCAGAAATGGAACATATCCACATCGAGAACACCCTGATGTGATGCACTGAAAAGGGCACAAAGTCGCTTCTGTGGTGTTCTTGCTAAAAACGCATAATATGAATTCAAACATTAGAAAACACCAGACAAATCAAATTGAGACACATTCCACAAAACAACTGGCCAGTATTTTTCACATGTCCAATTATAAAAGACAAAAGAATACAAGGAACTATCCTAGTGGCAACATAGGACGTTAGTGGGGAAAGTTGGTGACATCCGAATAAGGTCGGTAGGTTAGTTAAGAGGACTGTATCAATGTTAGCTTCCCAGTTTCAATCATTGTGCTATGGTTTTGTAAAGGGTTAACATTTGAGGCCGCTAGATGAAGGGTATATGCAGACTATTATTTTTGCAATTTTTTAAGTCTAAAATTATTTCAAGATAAAATGTTTTACAAATAGCTGCAGCAAATATGACAAAATGGCAAAGTGATTATGGTAGTGAAGTATCTGTTATCTATACTTCTCTGTATGTTTAAAATATTTCATAGTAAGAGGAAAGAGAAAAATGAAGGATGTGTAAATTTAAAATGTGAGTATAAGGAGTTCCTCTAAAGAGATAGTTTTATCACAGACCAGTTTTCAAACAATGAGTTACTGTGGTGTGGGCCCAGGCTTTGTATCTGCTAGTCAGGAGCCCTGATTGAAAACTAGAAATACAAACACTGGCATATTGAGAAGTCCTGATCTTCTGACTCTATTCTAAGCAAAATACACGATGTTAATTTCCTGTCCCCCTGCCTGGTTTTCTCTTGAGGTTCATGCTGATTTCCCTTGGCCTACTACTACTCTAATATTCTTTCTGATTTGCTTTCCACCTA
The DNA here is from genome assembly GCF_003031525.2 of Neophocaena asiaeorientalis asiaeorientalis. NCBI lineage: Eukaryota > Metazoa > Chordata > Mammalia > Artiodactyla > Phocoenidae > Neophocaena > Neophocaena asiaeorientalis. The sequence continues at coordinate 1,452,026 of NW_020175662.1, forward strand.
ATTCCTCACTAGCCTAGCAGTCTAGGTCCTGTTCATTTTGCAGCTTTAGAAGTAATTGTCAATTTATAGGAAAAGCTACCTGAATGGAAATAGGGAAATCAAGTGTACAAACTGGCTTTGAGGAGTTAATGAGTTTGACTTTGAAATGCAGAGTTGGATTGGCTTCATCACGACCTTCACGTGGAGATGCCTTGCCGATTGTTGGAAATGCGAGTCTGGAATTTGGGACTACAATGAGGATATGACCTCGTATTGGGGGACTAGCCACAGAAGATGTGTGATTTGATAAAACCACCAGGGTTTGGGAACAGAACCTTGAAGAACAATTAAATTTAAGGAGCAGAAAGAAGAGAAACCAGCCTTTATCGGGAATGTAATAAACAATATTACCAATAGCGTTAAATGATGTAATAAATTCAAGAAAGATGAGAACTGAGTTAAAACTAGTGAGTTTGGTTATTAGAATGTGGTCTTCAAGGCATCAGATGCTTCAGGACTGTATGGAGGGGTGGATTGCAAGATGCTAAGTCCAAAAGGAGTGGGAAGGGAACGGGGAGGCACAGACGTGTGGTGGTGAGATGAGGAAGAAGAGAGGATGAGTGTTAGCCTTGAGGGAACAGCTGCACCAAGGGAAGGATTTTAGAAAACAAAATACAAGCACACTTGAAGGAAAGGAGAAGGGGCCGATAGAGAAGGAGAAAAATTATGCGTTAGAAGGGTAGAGCAAAGTCAGGGAGGGGAGAGAATGCAGGTCACAGGCTGGGGGGTGCACCAGCATCAAGGGCTGAGCCTACCATCTTCAGTGCCATCACGAAAGAAAGACTGAAAGTGAGGATTTCGGAGTCAGAGAAGAGAGACACTGAGGAAGCCTCTGCCTAGAGCCTCAGGTCAAATTCACCTGTTGTATGAGGAGTATTAGGGGGGAGACTGAAGGAAAGTAAGGAGGTTCAGGGGGAAATGACAATTTTAAAATAGCATTAAGTGTAAATCCACTGCTATCTTATTTTCTCAACTGACTGTGGAGCAGCCCCGGAGTGCAAAAGTATCAATGCATACAGCATTTAATAAGGCTGCTTTTGCATTTGTTTTGTAACTTTATTCCAATAATCCTATGACATAACTGGAATGGATATTATTAACCCTGTTTTATCAACAAGGAAATCAAGGCTCAGTAGTTAAATGCCTACCAAGATCGTACATCAATCAAGATTAGAACTCAGTTCTATTCACTTTGTTCCCTCGAAGCACTTTGGAAGAAAGGGCTATTTTATACAAACTATATTCAGCCAAGCAATTTTTTAAAAAGCTCCCAAGAAAAGCTGCCAATGCGTGCCCTGTCAACAGAATCATGCCTAATAATCTTATTAGTGGAAGAGGAGTCTTCATTAAACTTGTTACATGGTTAGATGAGCGTTGGTAGCAGATGGCAGATACTGAAAGCAGCTCGTTACAGCTAAAAGCTGTTGGCAAGAGCATTTAGAATATACAATGATGGATGACATAGTATTCAATTTAGGGAAGGTGGTTGAGTCTAATACAGTGACCCAAGGGTCAAGCTCAGGCTTACCGCTGTTTAACATCTCTTAGGATTCTTGCAGCATGCATAACTACATGCTAATAGAATCTGAAGACAGTCACAACTGATGGGGGATGGAAATACTAATAAGGCAGGGGGAAGAAAATAAAAAGGAACTTGATACAGTTTAAGGTTTAAAGTGAAGAGATTTTTCACTAAAAAAGAAATGCAAATATACTGTAGTAGGGTTGAACCCCTACACTCTGGGAAGAGGATCAAGAAAAACCTAGGAGGTGATCAGAAGAGAAGTAACAGGTGATAATACAGACTGGATGATAGTGCAGCCAAAAGGTTCAACTTGAGTCTCGAGTTAAAATTGCAACGGACCTGCTGTCACTTGCTTAACAAAAAAAGGGGGGAAGGAATGCATTTACGTGTTTGTGAACCTATAAAATGCACACACGCACACACACATACCCACGCAGAATATCTCTGAAAGGACACAGAAGAAAATAATAACCTTGGTGGCCTCCCGTGAAACAAACCAGTGCCCCTCAAGCTAAATCCCACCTGCAAACTGTTATAATTGGCAGCACATTTTGAAAGCTCTGAGTATCTTTAGGCTTGGTGTAAATTCTCCAGTTTAGCATAGCCTCATCATTCTCTCATTTCACGTGTTTATGTTATCTGCCCGGCCCTTAGAGGGAATTGAGTTGGCATCACCACACATGCCCAGACACACAGACACAGTCACATATGGAAATAGATAAACATAGAAAAGGGCCTATACAGATATATTTTGAAAGGTTAACAACAATGATCTCAGAGCAGTGAGATTATGGGTGACTTCTTTTATCAACATTTCTAAATGTCCTACTAAAGACAGCACATATATAACATAAATAGTAAATGCTGGTTGGTCTTAAATTCATGTTAAAATTAACATCAGTTAGCAGTCTCTAGCCAAGTACAGTCATAGACCTTCCAGGAAGATGTGGTGGGACAATTGTTCTGACAGATTTTGCTTTCTGTTCCTCCTTTTATGCCTGTGCCTACATCTTTGTATGTGTCTTCAACTCAAGCCAGGGCAGGTGAATGGGTCAACCACGTGTAGTAACTGCATGGTATCCACATTTCAATAGAGGAAAATATTTAAAAGGATTTTTTTTGTTTTTATTTTAAAGGTCATATTTTAATGGGTAGTGTTAGCATGATTAAATAATAGCCCACTCTGCCAATCATCCAAAGTTACCAGTTTGTTGTGTATTATTTCAGAGGCGGTCTATGCATATAAGTAATTACAAATATATCATCTTTGGGAAAATTTTGCCCAGAGCAAGTCTATTGTTTTTATCTGGGCATTATGAAGATGACTCAGAAATGTATTTTGTCTGGTGATGTGAACAGAGGTCACTTTCAAGTACTTGTGGAACATCACGGCGTTTGCTATGACAGGTACGTGTAAGTGTCATTGCAACGGTGGCCACGGAGGCCAACCGTTTTCTCACACTTCCAGCTGTAGGGAAAGCAAGAACAGCAGCCTAACCAAATATTGTCAACCAAGCAAATCGACTTTGTCAGTACTTTTAATGGTATTCCTCTCATCTGATAATTGTTATCCCATTTCTTCCCTGTTGCTGACAAAAAGCCTATAGAGAGTAGCTAGTTTCAAAAGCGAAATGGGCTTGACTGTGAAAATATACAACCTTATGATTTCGTGACAATTTATCTTAGTCAGAGCTAAGTGAATTCAAATCCAGTCCATCATATCTCTACCTCCAAATCTCCTACACAATGCTGAAAAGACACAGTTGTGTCTGCTTCTCAAGTCATTTACCGTTTTTAAAGGGAGGGAGAAGAGAAAGTGTTTCCTGCATAATTAAAAATCAAGAGTTCCCCACTGTGAGTGTTGGATTCTAACTGAGGCGGGTGTCCTAGCTGAGGGGGTTAGAAGAGGGGCTGGGATGTGTGTGTGTGGGTGACAGCCCAGGTGAGATAAACATCCCTTCTTTAATAACCCAGGCAAACGCCACACTCAGGGGATTAGGGAGAGGCCTCCACTTATCATCAGGATGTTTCCACATGACAGGTGACCTCTGTGACCTGGTCCTGATGGAAAGAAGAGAGTGTTTAGGAAACAGGGGCCAGCTCTCTTCTCTCTCCTGCCTCTTCCCTCCTGCAATCTAAATGGTGTGGTTGAGGCGTGTTGAAAGGTGAGCCTGTCACACAAATCTCCTCTCCAACAGCCTGCCAGAATGTGGAGATGTGACAGGAAAGGTCATGACACCCAAACAGAAGGCTCCCTTGTGATTTTCAGCTGTCACTATACAGGGTAGCAAGGCTGTCTTCTCCTTATTCCAGAGCCTGGGGTAGAGACTTTCCTTGGATCCTCTTCTGGCAAACGCTTTCTCCCCAGCTCCAAATCAGGAGCACATGCTGTCAGCTACTTAGAACAAGAGGCCCTGCGGTTGTAAGAATCGGTCAGGCAGCAGGGGTCAATCCCCACAACCCTCGGTAATTCATTTTGCTTTGCCCTGGGCTGGCTGGTCCAGTCCTCACTTGCCCACACGTGGCCCCAAGTCCACTGCCCTTACCTTTAGGAACAAATCCTTAGCTTTCCTGAAGCCGTCTGACCCCATCCCCCTAACACCTTTTAACAAGACGCCCTCTCCGCCACCGTTCCTGCTCTCAAAGCTCAAAGCTCGGCCATCTATCTTTAGCAAATCTAAAAACAGACGTCAGGAAGAGATTAAACTTAAGCGTATCTACTTCAGGATTTTGCCAATCATCTTCCACTCACCCACCCCATTCCTATCCCACTCTGTGCCCAAAGGGCTCAAAGCCCCCAGAGCTGACAAGAGACAGGAATAGCCCAGCACAGTTCAGTGGTGGGACTTGGGCACTGCCTACTCTCTGAGGAAAAGTCCTATTTCTATTTGTTGCAAAATGTCTACAAAGTAGATTAATCGTCTTAGGGAGTTCTACTTTTAACCGGTTAGGGGAATAAATGCCATCTACAGTGTAATGTGGTGAGCCAGCTTTGTCTAAGTGAAACTGTATGCTTTTCCCTCACTGGATGTGGACTCATAACCCAATCAGTGTTGCTTTAAAATGACCCTTACGCTTAGATGTGGGATGCCCATGCAACTGAAAGCAGAGCCTAAGCGCGATCAGGGGGAGGGAGAGTATCGAGGCTGGCCTTGCACCCAAGGGCTGCAGGGCTGGACAATGGAGGAGGGGCACTCAGTCTTTGCCTTGGGCTATTTACTGAAATAACATCTCTCTGGGATAAAGAATGTTATCATTTAAAAAAAGAAAAAAAAAAAAGAGAAACCTAATGGTTTCAAGACTAGTGCCTGGGAGAATTAGGATGAAACACCCTGTCCAATGAGAACAGCAACATTTCTAAAAGGACTTCAGGGAAAACTGGGGTGAAGGCCTTCGGGTGGACGTTGCTTCTGCGGTAGCCAGGTCTCCAACACCCATATTAGTCATTCATCAAAAAAATGTCTGAATTCCACTCTGGCGGCCTCACCAGGCCCTTGACTCTTTCTCTGGCCTCTCACTGCCTGCCCCACCCCAAAGAGAAGCCACCTCTCAACACCCTAGGTTCCCACTGCACCCACAAGCCCTCTGCAGCAGCCCCTGCCTGTAAGCCTCCCCTGCCCCCTGTCATCTGACCCTGTTAGCAGCTATGGCTCAGGCCGCACTCTCTTCAAAGATACCTCACACCTGAGTGATGGGGGCTGCGGAAGGCTAGCACATCTCTCAACCCAGTTCTTTGTAATTGCACCCGAACTTGACAGAGAAATAAAACAAAACCATACTAAATATAACATTTGGGGCCGTAATAACTTAAGATCGATATGAAATTTCTATCATTAGGGACTATAATCTTGGGGAAGTTGGTAATATATGGGAGAAGGCATTATAGGGTGACTGAAACTGACATCCATCTGGAAGCAAAACACTCTATTACTGTCAAAATGTGTGCTGCATACAAATTCTGTGTGGAATTATCAAACACAGAAATAGTTTATTGTTATTCCAAGGCCTTATTTTTTGTGATAGCTTCGTATTATTAGAAAAGAGTCCTGTTCACCACTAAAACCACTTCCAGCTGGTCAGAGATACCACCAACCTAGAGAGGGACTTGCAATTGAGGGCTGAATGCACCCGGGAAAGGAATCAAAATGTGAGGGTGAGTTTTATTCTAATGATTTTCTAGGCACTAAAAAACCCATAACAACACTCTTCCTCTTGTTATAATTTTTCTGTGCATTTAGCTGGGAAACGTCTGAAGCCATTTTCCTGATAAACGAAAGTTGCAACTGACTTTTTGCCATCATCTGGAGGTTTTTGTAACATGTAAAACAGCCAACGTTTACAGCTGGTTTTAAGGATTTCATTACAAAATGTTACCCGCCCTCTGCTCTCACACTGTGAGTCGAGCAGCTTTCAATTACTTGGATCACGTGTACCTGAATGAGATAACGGTTGAGTTTAAAGCAGTTAAGTGGAAAAAACAGTAATTATTTTTCTTTTGCAGTTGAAGGACACATATTATTTTTATTTGAAAAATCAAATCATGTGATTGAAAACAAAATGAATAAGCAGTTCAGGCTCATATCTGTGAAACAGCCACTGGATGCTTTGAAGGCAAAAGGCAGCTTAGACATCACATTATTTAATCATTTTCTAAATAACCAGCGATAAATATGTCCCCAAACTGCAAATCTAACATAAATGCACTTTGTCAGCTAGACAAACCTGCAAATCTAACATAAATGCATTTTTCTAAACAACCAGCAACAAATATGTCCCAAACCTGCAAATCTAACATAAATGCACTTTGTCAACTTGAGACTAATGAACACAAGGGAGAAGATTATTTAATGGTACAATATGATTGTAAACCTGAGACAACACCAACGTGCGTAAGAAGTCCCTTCAGACACTGATTTGCCGGAAAAAGATCGGTGCTTCTCTGACCCAACCAAATATCTGCCCCCCAGATTAAGAATGGCTGGCCAACCCATCCAGGTCATCACACAGCCTGAAGCCAGAACAAACATCATTCCAGAGAGACAAGAATCACCTGTTTCTCAAAGCAGCTACAGGAGAGGTCTCAGCTTTCCCTTGAAAGCCGTCAAGACGCCTCCAGTCTCCACTGCCATCACCCCCTATCATTCATCCAGCCTGAATCCTCTTTGCTGTGATTGGAGTCTATCCCCTCTTGGTTTATCCTTAGTGAAGACAAAGAATATCGGTCACCACCTTCTTCCACTAATAATCTGTCATATCCTTACGACTGCATTATGCCCAATAGCAGACTTTTTCTTGATGAATTATCCCTAGTCCTTTAGCATCTCCCCTCAGGGCTAAATTTTTTTAGCTCTTTAATCATTCCTATGTCTCTCCTTTGAACAGTCTTCATGTCTCCCCTCAGGATGTAAAGTCCAGGCCAGGATACCGTATTCCAGCTGTGCACTGACAGTGCTGATGAGAATAAGGTTATGCCTAACAGACCAAGCAGAGACACAGAGAGGAACAAAGACTAGAGATGGAAAGTCCCAACAGCCTTCCAGTCTTTGCTTTGAGTCTGTTACTAACGTTCCAAGCACCCCTGTCTCCTAATAATCACTTCCCTTTTTTTCCTTAGTTGGCTCCACTGTTTTCTGCTACTTACAAACTTTTTCTTACAAATACAACATCTGTGTTTGACAGTTGCTCCCAAATATAGCTGCTTTAAGATTGACAAGGCTCAGGTACAGAGCAAGACAGAAAGAAGCCCTTAACAGCAAAATGCCAAAGCTTGGCCATTTGACCCTGTCTGGAGACTGTGTCCTAGAAACTCGCTCTTCCACATTTGACCCACCACTACTTAAGCCTCATGACTCCTGCCTAGAAGACCAATTCACTATAATCTTAGATAACAACCCTCAACTCAACCTTCCCAACTGCACAGCCCTAGCCCCCTTTCCAACACTCACTAGGGTCACAACAATCTATTCCAACACCATCATTTCACAGATGTGGAAACAGAGGCTGAGACAAACATAAAGTGACAGTATCTAAATGTACAGCGCTGAAACATCCTTTCACCTGACTCCTGCCAATCAATCCATGACTTGCCCCAGAGGCACTGAACTTCTTAGCATTGTCTAAATGATGAGGGAATTTGCTGTGTCAACTTTCAGCAATGTGATGTCCAGCAAAGCGTTTTATGGTTCTCTGGCTCTGTTTCCCCATCTGTTTCTCAGGGTATTTTGTTTCTCTGAACACCAGCTCCCAATGGACACACAGCCCAATGCCAATGGCCTTGGCTACCAAATCACAAGGTTCCTTTTGTCTCTGACCTCAGTTTCCCTTAAAAAAAAAAAAAGCTACTTATTTTAACTCTATGACTATTACAAGGAAAAATAGTCTCCAGGCAACGTACCTCAAAAAGATTATCCCCTAGGGCTTCCCTGGTGGCGCAGTGGTTGAGAGTCCGCCTGCCTATGCAGGGCACACGGGTTTGTGCCCCGGTCTGGGAAGATCCCACATGCCGTGGAGCGGCTGGGCCCGTGAGCCATGGCCGCTGAGCCTGCACGTCCGGAGCCTGTGCCCCGCAACGGGAGAGGCCACAACAGTGAGAGGTCCGCATACCGCAAAAAAAAACCCAAAAAGATTATCCCCTAGCAACATGAGGCATCTTTCTCACTATCCTTCCATTTCCCCTTATCAAAAAGGGTAAAAATGATCTTTTTAATATGCAGAATCCTACTTATTAATATGTGAATTCTTTTCAAACTCCTGCTCTCCTAGCTGAAAACCCCTTGTTTATTAGCATTATGAAATATTTTTATTTCCAGATAGAGATTATATTTGCCATTATTTCCCTTCCTTCCTTTCTTGCTTTTTTCTTTCCTTCCTTCCTTCCTTCCTTCCTTCCTCTCCCATCCTCCTTCCCTCCTTTCTCTCCCCCTTCCTTTTTCTTTCTTTCTTTCTTCTTTCTCTTCCTCAGGTTCACATCTCTGCATTCATCCCTTCTGAATTCTTCTGTTTTAATCTCTACTTTCTCCCCAGTTTCCTGCTTGTTATCTAGCCTGAGTCTCTGCTATTCTGGCTACTTTTACCCTTTCCAAATTCCAGATTTAAGGTCCTCTAAGAACTTAGTTAGGTTTTATTTTCATTTAATTTCCCATCAATCATTAACACTGCTCCTGAGCATTTACCCTGTATTTTGTATTTTAATAATTGGTCATATCAGAGGAGAGCTAACTGGACTTTCTTGTGCAATTTTGTTGTACATATATTGAGTCCTATTCCATTTCTAGTCTCCTCTCTGGAGTCTACTCACATTTGCTGGGACATTATACATAATCCATTATCCAGAAAATGGTAATATAATACTAAGTGGTTTACTGTAGCCCCCATTCCTTTCATAATGTCATAAAAATTTATAACACTTAAAAGCCAGTGATCCCCAAGGTCATTTATCCTCAAAAAAGAACAAGTTTATTCTTACGGAGCAGAATCTATATCAGATGTAGTTCTCACATTATAAGAAATGTACCTTTAATGCACAACATCAGGGCAGCCTGCAAGTGCCTAGCATCCATTCAGTGTCCTGATGGTGCAAAGCCAATTAGACGGAGGCAGGTGGGCTCTTACCATTCAGAGGTAAGGACCGGTATCTCAGAAATTCACTTCAGCCTCCATATCAGATGTGGCTTCACAGAGAGACAATGATCCCCTTCAAACAATAGGAAATAACTGAGAAAAGTCATTATGTCACTGTTAAAAAATGTACACGATTATCCTACCCTAGCAGTTACCTAATCTGAGTTTTATTTCAAAAGGCTCCTGAGTGGGAAGGCTTACGCGCACATACCTAGCTCATGAAGTAATTGCTTTCCATGGCCATCAGATAGTGGTAGCGGAATTTGAGCAACTGCAGAATGAGGGGCGAGGTAACAGGAATGATGTAGCAACTAAAGAAGTTCTAAAACTACACCCAGTTACACAGCACGCTTTCTAACACCAGTTGAAGAAAAGGCAAGGTCCTCATCTGGCAGATGAGCGCTTTCTGAACACCAGCTGGCGTGAGGTGACTTCTCCAGGGCCATCTGCCTCCAAAGAGGCCCTCACCTGGGCTCCAGGCCGCTTCCTGGGGGAGCCCCAGGCTACGGGTGTTACTGATCCCCGATGACAGCCACCTCTCCAGACAGCGTCCTTCGGGAGACACCAGTTGTCCAGGTATCAGGTTCAGCCTCTCAGCCCTGGGCAACTGTGCGACTAACCTTTCCTGGTGACCTTCTTTCAAGCCTTCTGCTTCCCCTCAGGTCCTGTGAGTTAGCAGTTCTCCTAAATTCCTGATGAAAAGAAGCACAGCACACAGGCTTTTCAGATCACCAAAAATTGGTCCTTCCACATCCTCCCAATAAAATATTAGGCAGCCATTTGAAATGATGATGCAGTCACATCTACTGACCAAAAAAAAGTCCACACTAGATTATTAAATTTTCAGTTTAATAATGAAGATTATAAAACATTAATCTGACAAGTTTTTTTAAAATAAATGTTTATGTGAATATATTTTTTAAAGGGGTTAAAATGTCTGTTAGGGCTTAACATCAAAATATGAACTGTGCGGAGAAAGACAAATATTAAAAGATATCATGTATAAATGGAATCTAAAAAATAATAAAAATGAATTTATTTATAAAAGAGAAACAGACCCACAGACAAAGAAAAGAAACTTATGGCTACCAAAAAGGAAAGGGGTGGGGAGGGATAAATTGGGAGTATGGGATTAACAGATACACACTTCTATATATAAAATAGATAAACAAGGACCTACTGTATAGCACAGGGAACTATATTCAGTATCTTGTAATAACCTACAATGGAAAAGAATCTGAAATATATATATATATATATATAACTGAATCCATTTGTTGTACACCTGAAACTAACACAATATTGTAAATCAACTATCCTTCAACTTTTTAAAAAAAATGAACTGTGGCCAACTCTGAAGAGTGGAAATTACAGATTATTTTTTTCTTTTTTGCTCACCCCTGTTTTCTAATTCTTTGGTGAATGTGCACTATATGTGTGATTTTTTGGAAAAAATAACAAGTTAAGAGAAGGAAATTCAGCCTGTAAATACATGGGGGAATTTTTTGTTCCATTTTTTATATTGGGGACTTAGGAGACAGCAGTTGTTGAACTGGGCCTGGTTGGGGGGTTGGGGGCAAAGGATTACGGTGCCTGACTCTGGGAGAAATCTCCACTGGCCACAAGGATTCCTTGAGTGTTCTGTGCCCCATAAAGGAACAGAAGAGCCTTATAAAGAAAATTGAGGCCTTGGAGAACCACTGATTAAACACAGAAGAACCACAGGAGGCTTGAAGGGGGAAGTCCAAGTAAAATGGCTTTAAAGATTTGCTTAAAGGAAGTAAAAGTACCCCTTAAATAAAATATTGATTTTGAAACTGTATTACTATGACCTTTTCTTGATGATCAAAAGTAGATAGAATTTTATTCATCACCATCATGATTTTATTTTTATATTTTTACCACCTCTACTTAATATAAAACATCTGCTGCCCTTGAACTAGCTTCCAATTCTCCCCACCACCCTCTGTGTATCCAGTCCCAACCCTCAGCTATGATGCCATTCTTAACTACATTCTTTCAGTTGGTCTCTCTGTGCTTCTTATCATTTGTACGACTTGTTTGGTTTCAATAATATAAAAGCTTTATGTGGTAAATTAAAATTTAATGTGTGCATAGCTTTACCTCTTAAGAAGATTTAAGTTCACCAGAGATCCTGCTAGTTGTCCCCCCAATACATTTTTTCACTCTTCCAGAGTAATAGAGCCCCTGATTTTACCTGGGGCACATAGCCACCCAAAACAAAGCCCACATTCCCTAGCCTCCTCGCCCTAGAATTGACAATGTGACTAAGTTCTGGCCAGTGTGACATAAGTAAAAGGGCTGTGTGAAATTTACAGGAAGGGCCTTTAAAGAGAGGGAACGTGCTCTTCATTTCTCCTTTTTCTTGGAAATGTTGATGTGATGGCTGGAGCTCAAGCAGTGAGTTGGGACCCTGAAGTAAAGCTCACATGCCAAAGAATACAGAGCAAGAAGACACAAGTAAACTGGGCCCTGATATTATGAACCTTCCTTAAACAGCCTGGACTGCTTTTCTCTAGATTTATTTTATGTAAGAAATAAACTTCTATCTGGTTTAAGCCACTGTTGTTTTGGGGTTTCTCTCACTCACTGATGAACCAAATCCTAACTGATAAAAACAGTGACTGTATTTTCATTCATTCTGTAAACATTTCCTGAGCACCTACTGTGTGTCAGGCACTGAACATCTTGGCTCTGGAAATACAGCAGTAACCAAAGCAGGCAGAGTCCCTCTCCTGTCGTCCCCTCATGGAGCCTACATTCTAGCTCAGCCTCCACATAGCAAGGCATCTAGTAGGTGCTGAAATATTTGGTGAACAAGTCAACAAAGAGCCCTCCTGTTTATCTTTTGGTTTAAAACAGATTTTGTGTTCATGTCTGAGGATATTTGCACAAATAATGCTCAAGAAAAAAATCACAGCTGCTTTTTAAAAGAAATAAAATTACTTAATGAACCTTTTCTGTTGCCATACCTACCCCCCCCCAAATTAGGTAAACACATTAACAAAGTCTATGGTTGCCTTTTAAATTATAGTAAACAATGATGATGCCACAATGATAGTTCAAAATAATGCACTGTGGTGTTACACATACCCCTCTATGCCTCCATAATGGGGATATGTATAAGACTGGTGTGAGAATTAAGTGAGATAATGTCTCAGAAACAGTTATTAAATATTAGCTATATTCAGTTGACAATAAATATTAACAGCTTTAAAAATAGCCATAATTTTAAATTCAGTAAATCCATTTCTGGGATTCCATCCTAAGAAAATAATCCTAAGTATGAGGGGAAATTTTATGGAAAAAAATGCTCTCCCAGAGTCATTTATAATAGGCACAAACCAGAGATTCAGTGACCTTACCCTGCCACCCTGACTCGCATCCAGTGGTGAGCTGAGGCCGAGCACTCTGGCCCAGGCTGAGAGCTATAAACCCGGGACTATCTGGGAAGATGCAGACGGGGCTGGGAAGAAGCAGAGAAGAACGCAGAACTTGAGTCCAACTTCCCGGCAAGGCAGACTTACAAGAAAGAAGAGTTCAAAATATCAAGTCCATCAGGGTAGAGCAGAGCGAGAAAGCCAAAACGAGGTTTGACCCCTGAGATCAGGCTCCTTGAGGGAACATTCTAGAATGTGGATCTTGGAGCGATGCCCTGAGATCGGGTGGGGAACGGGAGGAAGAACCCTCCACAGAGCATCTCAGGCGCAGTTGGTGGGTGGGCCAGGAAACGCTGGGTCCTGAATAGGAACAAAATATACTTCCATCATGAGTGGAAGGGCTAAATAAATTATTGAATACCAGAATAAGATACTATGTAACCATTACCAAATGCTGATTAGAAAGACTGTAGTAATCAGAGAAAAATGCTCAACTATTGCTAAGTATATACGTTTATGTACATATAGTATACATCATGTATATATTCATACGCATATATTAAAAATATATCTAAGTACTTACTATATGTATATGAAACTATATATATATACTTACACATATATATTCATGGTATGTACTTATATATAAGTATATGTGTATATACATATGTATACACGTATATGATAGCAGCTATGACATATGCATAGGAAAAATATTTGGAGGAACCATATCAAAATGCTAATAATTGAGTAGGAAGGTAATGATGATTTGCCTTTTTTCTCTATTTGTTAAATTTTATTTAATGTGCAGGTTTTAAACTTTTATGTTTAAAAACTTGGATATGAGGACAAAAAGAAAATTAGGCACATTTATCTAAATGTTATAGTGCTACTCTTCCAGAAATTTGTTTCTTAAGAATAAAATACATGTGTCTTAGGCAGCGAGCCATATTTTCAGCCTCCTAAATCCTTTCCTCTAAATATCAACTGATGAGATTCCAGAGAAAGAATGTTCCTTCCTTGGACTACTTTTGGCTCTTTGGGAATAACTGTAACTCTTTCCTGACATGGGATATCATTTAGGGGACAAAACTCAAAAACCTTGTTTATGGGATACACTCTAATGGTCAGCAATTACCTGGGTCCTTTCCAAAGGTTCTCACTTGCTCCCAAGGTAAACCTTACACACGCATCACGTAAAGCAATACAAAAGAAAGGGAAATGGTACAAATATAAGTACTATTATACTTCTCCCATTATATATTTTCTCATTTTTATTAGGAACTTCTTGACGGAATGGGAGTCATTTTAGTTCCTCATTTCACCAGAGCACAAGTTGATCTTTGGATCTGGAAATTCTAGAGCTATGATAAGAATCAATTAATACATATGCCAACTGACCACATGAATATCAATACCAACTATCAGGCCTGCCAAAGACCTCCCATGAATTCTCTGAACCCAATCAATTCAGGCAAATATTTAGAATAACATCCTTAGTAATCATAGGTTGATTTTGAATTTAATTAAAACATTTTTTTTAAGTTCCTCTAAACAGTTGGGGAAATATGAATGTGAACTAGGTAATAGATAAGATGAAAATGCATTTACTGTACATGGAAAGGTGGAGATCCTTGACTTTAAAAATCAAGTGGCAAAATAGCAAGTAAGGTACAATCTCATTATAGGGACAAAAATATATATAAGCATAATTAGAAGGGGATCCAAAAGGATATACAATGATGGGTTGGCAGGAATCATCTCTGGATAATAAAAATAGTGTTTTATATTCTTATTTTTTGCTTATTTGTATTATTTTTTATTTTTTAGGCCATGCCGCACGGCATGTGGAATCTTAGTTCCCAGACCAAGGATCCATCCCTCGCCCCCTGCATTGGGAGCACAGGGTGGACTGGACTGCCAGGGAAGTTCCCTTATTTGTATTTTAAAAATTTTCTATAATACACATACACTGTGTTTGTAATAATAAAAGAATATTTTCAATTTTAAGAAAAGCTCGCTTCTGTTTTAAAAATAGACCTCTGCCTTTCCTGGTTCTGGCTATGTACAATATTCAGAATAAAATGTCAGACCGATAGAAAGCCAGAAGTGTGGGAAGCATCCTCTTAAGTAAAGAACATAAATTTAAAAAGAAAATCTCATGGGAAAAAGTTGCTTTTGCAAGATTACCTGCCCAAGTTTGCCAGTTCAGAGCTTTAACACATTTTGCATAATTTTTTGATAAATAAATAGATTTTAGGGTTATTTACCAAAACCAGGTTCATACTCTGATCATTTTGATGTTACCCATCATTAGTCCCACTCTCCCAACAAAATTCTCCAGGCTGCACCTCTACATCCTAGTATCTGTGTATAGCATTCCCTTTAAAATATAACAGCTAGATGAACTAGTGATATTTAAGACATTTTTTAATATTTTGATAACCTTGAAATATTCATCTGTTATAGTTAAAAATAAAGGTAAATTATTCATTGACCACTTCAGCTGTAATGATTCCAAAGCAGCTGTTATTTATCTGGGCAACGGTCCTCAAATTAAAATAATTCTCTGAATCAGCTCTGGGCTTCATGCTGCTACTCCTTATATTTCACAGGTAGGTTGTAGCAGCTCCAAAAAACCACTGTGGGCCAACGAGTAAATAACCATTTTCAAAAGTGTAATTATATACTGTATTTATATTATAGTCAGATATGATGATCAGGTAAATAATTTAAAATGACAGGTCTGAAACTAAACAAAATGACCCTCAAGGAAATAAAAGGCACTTTTATACTATCTTTCAAGCAGTATACCTATGTAGAGAGAATGTTATCCTTTGTTCTTAGCCCTAAAAGAAAGAATCAAAGAAATAAATAATTATATAGCTCCCCTCTCTCCTCCAAATGAAAGGTCTACACCTAGAAAAAATTAAAATAAAATTGACTGTACCAATGGTAAATACCCCTTCTTGCACATTGATAAAGGATTTCCTTGCTTTTAATGACTCTTACTGTTTTATGGGATTTAAAAACCAGAACACAGAGAGCCTTGTGTGTTTTTCAGAGTGGGGTGGGGAATTCTGGGGAAGCACATGATTGGCTTTCCTTCAGGACTCTGCTGCCTCTTTGAATTCTATCCATATTAAAAATAAATGGGTCAGTGGATTCTGGATCTGCCATGGCAGCCTATTCCTCCTACTAATTACAGCTAAAAACTCTGACAAAAATATGCGGAGAAAAGACTACCTGAGGACTGTGAAAGTAAACAAAGGCAGATGGATTTGGGGGGATGGTTGTGTTTTCCATTTTTTTCTTTTCTCCTGCAGCTTTATCCTAAGAACAGATCCCAGTTTCAAAGCAGTGCATGCCACAGGCAGCTAAAATTCCAATAGCAAACATGTCTTTCTAGCCAGAGGAACAAGGAAATGATCACTCTGTGGGGTGGAGTGAGTGGGAGAAATCCCAGAGGGGAAAAAACTGGAGAAAGAGGTTCCCTAATTCTGTGTATGAATCCTTGGTTCAATCTAACATCTGAGCCAAGCATGCAAGGTACAGACTCAAACCAACACAGCAAAGGCGTTGAGAGTTTAAATGAGATATGAACCACCTAAGTGTCAGACTAACCCCTGAACTATGCAGGTACAGGACAGACCCAAAGCAGTACAACAAAGGCTTATATGATTGAACTCAGAGTTAAACCACTGCCCACAAAGGTGAGAAGAACTTAGGGTCAGAGCCTAACCGGGTTGATAGCCTGCTAAAGCAAAAACATCAACGTTCTCCTGAGGATTATGAAAGGACTCAGAACATATGCAGTATTACATTGATATGTTCAGGATACAATCTGAAATTACCTGACAACCAAAGAAACAGGAAAATGTGACCCGTTCTCAAGGGAAAAACAATCAACAGATGCCAAACTCAAGATGACCTACATGTTGAAACAAACAAAGACTTAAAGCAGCTACTATAACTATGCTTCATGAGGAAAACACATTTGAAGTGAAAGAACAGATAGAAATTCTCAGTAGAGAAACAGAAACTATACACACACACACACACCCCAAAACAAAAATAAGCAAACAAAAAATATCCAGCTGGAAACCTTAAGACTGAAAAATATAATATCTGAAAATTTTTTTAAAACTCACTAGATGGGCTCAATAGTAGAACATAGATAGCAAAGGAAAGCGAAGATAGAGCAATAGAAATTATCTAAACTGAAGAGAGAAAATATTGGAAAAATGGTTTCCAGATCTTTAGGACAATATCAAAAACTCTAGGATTGGAATTCTACAAAACAATTACTAAAACTAATAAATGAAATTAGCAGAGTTTAATGTTAATATACAATATCATATCAACTGTATTCTTATATACCACTAGCAGACAACTAGAAAGTAAGATTTTCAAAAGTTCTACTTAGAGTATCACCAAAAATCAAAAAATACATAGAATAAATCTAACAAAAAATGACCAAGACCTTTACACTAAAAACTATAAAACATTGCTGAAGAAAATTAAAGAATACCTAAATAAATGGAAAGATATGGCATACTCATGGATTGAAAGACTCATTATTTTTAAGATGGCAGTATCCCTATAGTGAACTATACTCCATGTGATACAAATAAAAGCTTCAGCAGGGTTTTGTTTTGTTTTGTTGTTTTGTAGAAATTGATAAGCTGATTCGAAAATTTACATGATAATGCAGAGGATCAAGAATAATCAAAGGAGTTAAGAAGAAGGAGAGTGAGAAAGCAAAGTTGGAGGACTTGCCCTGTCTGATTTCAATAATTACTGTAAAGCTACAAAAATCAAGGCAGTTGGTATTGGTGAAAAAATAGGCATATAGATAGATGAAAAAGAATAGAATCCAGAGGGGCTTCCCTGGTGGTGCAGTGCTGGGGCTTCCCTGGTGGCGCAGTGGTTAAGAATCTGCCTGCCAATGCAGGGGACATGGCTTCAAGCCCTGGTCCGGGAAGATCCCACATGCTGCAGAGCAACTAAGCCCGTGCACAACTATTGAGCCTGCGCTCTACAGCCTGTGAGCCACAACTACTGAGCCTGACTGCCACAACTACTGAAGCCCGCGAGCCACAACTACTGAAGCCCACACACCTAGAGCCCATGCTCCGCAACAAGAGAAGCCACCGCAATGAGAAGCTCGCACACCGCAACGAAGAGTAGCTCCCACTCGCCACAACTAGAGGAAGCCTGTGCACAGCAACGAAGACCCAATACAGCCAATAAATAAATAAATTTATTAAAAAAGAGGAATAGAATCCAGAAATATATATATATTTCAATTTTTTTCTTTTTTTTTTTACAAAGGTGCTAATTCAGAAGTGAAAGTCATTTCAGTGAATAGTGCTAGACCAACTGAATATCTGTTTGGAAAAACTGAACATCTGTCCTTACTTCTCATCATACCCCAAAATTACCTCAAAATAGGTCATTGACCTACATGTAAACCTAAAGCCATAATACTTCTAGAAGAAAGCACAGGAGAAGATCTCTGCAACCTTGGATTAGGCAAAGGTTTCTTAGATGGGACACCAAAATCACAAACTGTAAATGAAAAAATAGAAAACTGGACTTGATTAAAATGAAAAATGCTTGTTCTTCATAAGGCACCATTAAGAAAGTGAAAAGGCAAGCTACAGACTAGGAGAAAATACTCACAATATATACCGGAGGACTTTTACATGAAATTAAAAAAAAATAAGAAGAACGTAATAAGAAGAAGCCCAACAACCCATGCACAAACTATGTGAACGGATACTTCACCAAAGAAGATGGACAGATGGTCAATAAGCACATGAAAAGATGTTCAACATCATTAGTCATCAAGGAAATTCAAATTAAAACCACAACAGGATACCATTATACATCCATTAAATTGGCTAAGACTAAAAAGACGGAGCATGCCAAATGATAGGATATGGAGCAACCAAAACTCTCATATGTTACTTGTAAAAATGTAAAATAGTACAACCCGTTTGGAATATATCTTTGCAGTTAAACATACGCCTACCATAAGACCAACGCATTCCATTTACCCAAGGGAAACAAAGACATCTGTCCACACAAAGACCTGTGCATGAATGTTCTTCAGTTTTATTTGTAATAGCCCCAAACTGGAAATAACCCAAATGTCCATCAACAAGTAAATGGGATAAACAAATCATTATTTATCTGTACAGAAGAATACAACTCAGCAATAAAAAAGGAACGAACTATTGAGACATGAAGCAACATAGACAAACCTAAAAATCATTATGCGGAATGAAAAATTCAGGCAAAAAAGAGTACACACTGTTTAATCCCATTTATATAGAATTCTATAAAATACATAGTAATCTATAGTGACAAAGCAGATCAGTGATTTTCTGGGGAAAGGGGTGGAGCCAGAGATGGAGTACAAAGATCTCAAGGAAAGTTTTGAGAATGATGGAAATGTTCGTTATTATTGATTGTAGTGATTACACGGGTATATATCAAAACTGATCCAACTGTGAAGTTCAAGTATGTGCATTTTATCATACTTCAGTTGTACCTCAATAATATTGTACCAAAAATAAGAGGGGGAAAGGAGAATCTAACTTATTGGCAAAGGCAACGGGTAGCGTTATGGTTTCTGTTTCCAGCCTTTTGATGGATAGACAACCTAATCGTTTCACTGTAAAACACTTGGAAATGATGGGTAAACTATTAACAAACATCCTCGCTAAGCGTATTTGACTTCACTAGAAATGAACCCAAGTTTGGTCTACCTTTTTGGAGAGTAGAGGGAGAAGTTTCTGGTCCCTAAAGCAAGGCACACAAGGACAAGGACTTGGCTCTCCGAGGGTGGGATTTGGGACTGAGACTTCCCCATATTCCTACAGGCACAGAAGCACTATAGCCTCAGTGAAGGGCTGGTCCAAAAAAAAGAAATCCACTTCTTGGCCCAGGACGAAAATAAGGAAGCTCTTCCACCTTGGGAAAGGTCTCCTCTGAGAACATGTAACTTCCATGTGGATTTAGGATTTGAATTTATACTACCTCTGTAGTCAGGTAACCTCAAAGCAGAGAAATGAACTTAAAAGTGGTCCAGCCTGGAAATGTCTCTGAGGCACCTGACAGAAAAAAAGACAAAGCTCCTCGGTATGGCAAAAGCCTTAATCAAGCCTCACAGGATTCCCGCCATAACACCCCACTGAAGTGACCTCACAATACAAAATAACAAAATACATGAGAAAACTGGAAAGGCAATATGTGTGCAAAAGTATAGCACTCAGGTAACACTTTTGTTGCTAAATATTAGAATTTTTCTAAGCAGAGCAAAAAAGTAGCCCCATAAAATCTGATGCCTTTTTCCTCTGGTGCCTATTTTCCAAGGACATACTTGGAACCCCATTACAAGAGAGAATTATATTCACGAAATGAAGGAAGCAAGTTACAGAATGATACGTATAAACTGAGACTTGGTCTTGAAGAAAAAATATAAAGGTTATATATTTGTGCATATAACAGAGTATGGAAATATATACACCAACGTTACTGAAGAGTAGGATTTGAGGAGGATTGACAGAGAAGAGTGTAAACACCTGTGTATATATCTGATATCTTTTTCTTTTCTGACAATGAGTATTTGTAATTTAAATAAAGGAAAATATTTTAAAGAGCCATTTCGTTTGAAACAACAATAGCAGGTATTTTGTCATTGAAAATAATGGACAAAACCCAATTTTCCAAGTGTGGTACAACTGCTAGCTACAGGGAAGTCAAGCAATAGACAGAGGTGGACAAACCCAAAGTTCTTTGAAAAATCCTGTTTTTCATGCTTCTCTTCCTTTGGCATTCTGTCACCTAACATGTAATTATTCAGAAGCTGTTTTTCAGGAAGCGTCCCCTTCTGAGAATAATGCTTATTGAGAACAACTTAGACATGATTCAAGGACTGCAGGTCCCAGTTGCCTTACACAATAAACTTTATAACTTGCCCCCAAAGAGATTGGATCACACCATTAGAAAACATGGAGAGATCATCCCCTTGTTTGTGCTTGGCTTAGATTTAATCAGGTAACCAAAGAAATTCTAGTCAAAGAAGAATGATTGCATATAAAAACATATGAATATGAAAAGACTAGCAACTCTACATTTTCAAAAATTGTCTGAGATGTCTTGTTAAAAAAAAAGATGTCTTGGGGCTTCCCTGGTGGCGCAGTGGTTGGGAGTCCGCCTGCCGATGCAGGGGACGCGAGTTCGTGCCCCGGTCCGGGAAGATCCCACATGCCGCGGAGCGGCTGGGTCCGTGAGCCATGGCCGCTGAGCCTGCGCGTCCGGAGCCTGGGCTCCGCAACGGGAGAGGCCACAACAGTGAGAGGCCCGCGTACCACAAAAAAAAAAAAAAAAAAATTTTTTTTAAAAAAAAAAAGTTAAAAAAAAAAAAAAAAAAATTTTTTTTAAAAAAAAAAAGTTAAAAAAAAAAAAAAAAAAATTTTTTTTAAAAAAAAAAAGTTAAAAAAAAAAAAAAAAAAAAAAAAAAAAAAAAGATGTCTTGTTGAAAAAAAAGTCTTATAAGATAAAGATAAGATACAGTTTTATAGAAGAAATAATTTGCTATCGTTTCAAAGTTAAAAGCCTTCTTAAGAGGGATATAAAATATAGGAAAAGAGATCATTTCCAAGACAGAATAAAAAAATGGATAGATAAGGGATTTTTTGTTGCATTGCAGTTTAGCATGTGAAAAAGTCATTTTAATGCAGTACGTCTCATAATAAATATATGAATTATGAGACTGAGCTGATTCCAGAGTCTCCTTTTAATGAAATGTATCCTCCCACTGGCCAAATTTGGGACATGTTGAGCATCAAAAAGAACAATAACCGTAAGTGATTGTAAAGAATCAAATGAATAAAAATCCACGAATCCATCATGATATTTTAAAAAGAGAAAGGGAAAAAAAACAAGGAAAGTTCTTTTTTTGTAGAATGTCAGCTAGTAAAAGAAGAAAAGATACTTAGAAAACCATTTTGCATCCCCAAGGCAATAACTGATTCAGGCAAGGATCAGCAAAGTAAACTAAAGCCATTAAGTGGAAGGTTATGAAGAACAGGATATCCACACACACTACCAAAGAGTCACCCACAAACACTAACCATGTGCAAAGAGGAAAAACAAAACCTTTATAGCGGAGAAAATTCTGCTCACCGACTTGACTCTTAAAGGGAGCACTCTTAAATTCAGTAATAGTAGGGCAACCTGATATTGTTTCTTGTTGTGAAGCAATAAAATACACAAGATCACTAGTGAAATCTTCTTGCCAAGAATGTTTAACCTGAATCCAATCAAGCCTTCACAGTTTACAGGAAATAGAGGGACTAGAAGATGTTAGAAGACAACATAAAGAAACAACCAAATTCAGAATGTGGGTCCTTCTACAAGACAACTGCTCTGACTTGAAAAACCCAATGTCATTTGAAAAAAATATGGAGAGGCTATTCCAGACTTAAAAGACTAGGGATCTAGAACCAAATGCAACGTATAACATTGACTGAATCCTGGTTGGGAGGAGCAGGGAAGCTGCTACTAAAAAATTCTTGAAACAAATTGGGAAGTTTGAATAGAGATTAAATTTTTGATGATAAGAAGAATTATTGTCAATTTTCCTTAGGTGTGATCATGGTGTTGTGATTATATAGGAGAATCTCCTTGTTCTTCGGAAATACATACTTAAATTTTTAGGGATGAAATATCATGATGCCTGAAATTTACTTTAAAATAATGTAGTAGCATGGTGGGGAGAGGGAGGATTGCCAAAATCTGTCTTTGACCCACAAAACCAGCAATATGGTTTTATCTAATATATATCAATACATAAAGAGTGTTAAAGCAAGCATGGCAAAATGTTAACAATTGTTGAATCTAGGTGGTGGCTGTACAGGTGTTTATTGTACTATCCTTTCAACTTTTCCATGTTGAAAATTTTTCATACTCAGAAGTTGAGGGAGAGAGGGGAAGTCTTCTCAGAAATATTTTCCTTAGAAGAGATCAAATGTACCTTAAAATTTAAAGAAGCACCTTAACCATTCTAAAGAAGTAGCTTGCTTTTCCTCATTTGTTTATTCACCATCCATTCCAATACTCCTAAAATCTGCCTTAATTATTATTGCAAATAATATTCTAATGCTAGAATAGGCCTAATATAAATCCCACAATAATCAGCACAAGATTTATAGGTGTAAACATCTGGTTTTATACCCAAATAACAAACTTAACAGCAGTAAAACAAATCGTTTATTACAGCATATAATGCGTTATATTAAATTTACACAAAGATATATAAAAACACATACTGTTTATATCATACAGTCATTTAACATCAACAGGAATATCAAAACAAATACTACTCATGCACAAAACATGCATATACTGGTATAAAAAAAGGAATTTTACACAATACTGTTTACCAAAAAAAAATTTTTTTTTTTTAAAAGCCCTTCCAAACAGGGTCAGGGGTCCAATCTGGACTGGATTGCACTAATACGTTTGGGCTAATGCTTAGGTGGTACAGTGCTCCGTGAGCAGTTCTGAGCTTGGAGTCGTACCCAAGGGTTATTTCACTAGGATTGAATTTCTCTGTACCCGATGACCAAAACGTTATCCCAAAGGCAAGTCTCCAAGGGAGGAATGGTTGGATCTGCTGCAAATTAGGGAGGAGGAGAAAGGCATCAATGTTGGGTAAATGGCCCTAGAAGGGGTTACTGTAACCAGGGCCTAGGCACCAAGTGTGGCAAAGGTTTTAGTGAATCCTTTTAAGGTATTACCAGCCTCCCTATCCAGGTCACCTCTCTGGATGTAGGGTCTGGTCTTCAAGTTCTGGGTCCAGTAAACCAAAGAGTTCTGAGGAGAATACAGAATGGGGATACATCCGAGAAAAGAAGAGTATATAAAAAACTACAGAAAACCATGACTGCCTCTTGTATCTACCTCACACAATTGTATGTGATACCCCCAACAGGAAAACCCTCATGGAGACGCTGCCCTAAAGAACCAAAGCAGCAAATGTATGTCCTAAATTCCATCCACCTGACCTCCAGATCAAAAGGTCTCATCCCATTAACACTTGAACATCAAAACCTGTGCCTTCACAGATGCTCACAAAATGTCAAATAAAAACCATCTGATACCACAAAAGTCACTATCACCACCATTAGAAACTCAATATTCACTTCTAACCAGCAAAGACATTCTTTACCTTCCATTAAAGGCACTAGGCACTAGTGTCCATACTTGACGAAGATGAGACATAATTCACCTCGGTTTTATCTAAACCAAAGGAAAGCATTCCATGGGATTATTACGCACAAAACAGTAAGACGCCGCCGTTTCTTCGGGAACTAGAAAAACCCCACTTTCTACACCAAGGACGTTACTCAAACGGTCGTCATCAGTTTCAAAGAGCCAGACCGAAAGCGCAGGATTTTCTTCTTGAGGTTGTGTGAAGCCTTAATTTTGACGAAGGTTTTGGTGGGGTTGTGGCGAAGGTCCGGGGCCGGGACCGGCTGCAAAGGGAGGGTCTGGACAAACTGGGACCAAATCAAGCCTC
Source organism: Neophocaena asiaeorientalis asiaeorientalis (assembly GCF_003031525.2). Lineage (NCBI taxonomy): Eukaryota > Metazoa > Chordata > Mammalia > Artiodactyla > Phocoenidae > Neophocaena > Neophocaena asiaeorientalis. The sequence goes on from NW_020175662.1 coordinate 1,476,207, forward strand.
CGCTCTCCTCGGAGTCGCTAGTGCTGGTGCTGTCGCCCACGAACTCGCCCTCGCTCACACTGGACTCGCTGTCGCCGAAGCAGTTCGTGGTGTAGTTGCTGCGCTCGTCCTCGCTGGTGTCCAGCACGGTGGAGTGGAACAGGGACTCGCACTCGGCCGAGTACTCGGAGTCGCTGGCCGCGTAGGCGTAGGGGCTGGCGTAGGGCAGCGGCCCGGCCGCAAACAGCCCCGTGGGCTCCCGGCGGCCCCGCCGCGCGCGCCGCAGCGCCTCCTCGTATGACACCTCGGCGGCCGACCTCCACCGCCGCGAGT
>NW_020175662.1:1476642-1476810 GCF_003031525.2 Neophocaena asiaeorientalis asiaeorientalis
GAGGGCCTGGGCCCGGGGCTTCAGGGCAGAGCCCCTTGGGGTGGCCACGGGCCGTGTACCCCGGGGCGGCCTGACGCTGGGCGGCTGCGCCAGGACCGGCGGCGCCTTCCCCAGAGGCCCTTCCTCCAGGCTCTGAGAAGAAGAGCCCTCTCTTCTGAAATCCAGGGC
>NW_020175662.1:1476841-1484523 GCF_003031525.2 Neophocaena asiaeorientalis asiaeorientalis
CTGTTTTTCTGTGGCACCTTTTTCAGTGGCTGGACCACCTTGTTCTCTTGCAGCGAGGCGGGGACCTTCCCAGGTCTCTCTTTTGGGGAGGCAGGTGGGATCTGCCCGCTTTCCTTAGGAGACTCCCCTACCCCAGCAGGGGGACACCTAGCAAGTTCCTGGGAGGCTGGCTTGGCATTTTTGGTCAGATGCTTACCTGGAAGTTCAGTGGCAGTGCCTGGGGAGATGCCCTCGGGCGCGGGCAACCTCTTGCTTTCCAGTGGTTCTGGCTTTGATTCTTTTGACCACTGTTTCAGTGGGGACAACGTCCCATTGTCCAAAGAGGGGACCCCGCCAGAGGTCAAAGGCAGCTGTTTAGAATTCTTAAGGTTCCCACCGTTGCCCTGTGAGACGGCCGCAGTCACTCTGACACAAACGCTCCCATTCCTCAGAAGCCCCTTGGTGGGGTCAGCGTTCACACTGGTTCTCGGCTTGTTGGTCCTTACTGGGTGCGTTTTTTTCTGGACCAGGCTCAGAATGTAACCATCCATTTTCTTACTCGATGAAGGATGGGGAGCAGACCACAAACTGCTTGGAGAGGGTAAGGAAGTGTCCGTCTTGACGGCATCCAGCTCAGATCCGACACAAATGTCGTTGGCATGGCTACCGAGCCTCTCGTCTTCCCTCAGGGGATTGCCGGTCAGGCAAAGGAGGAACATTGGGCTCTGCACGGCCACAGCATGAAGCGGACTGGGGTAGCGATACACATCATTCCCGTTTTTAGACACCAGATCACACTGGTACTTGGGATTCACATCTGCAATGACACCAAGGGAATTAGACTGTGATGTGGAGGGGGAACGGCCAACTGTCCCTGAGGCCTGGTCTTCACAGTGGCCTTCTTTATATTCCAACCATTCTATGAGATCTGAAAAACATTTTAAAGGTACCCTCTGAAGAAATGAATTGGTCAGCACCATCTTGCCTCTGGCCAGTTTCTACGAAGACAAATTCATGGGTAGAGGGAGAATGCCGAAGAATCAACAAATACTCCACAAGCTATTCTACTATTTCACATACAGTTCACACTACTGGGTGACGGAAAAAATAATTAAAGGAATTTTTAACAAGCTATAACTCTGAAGGAAAAATACAGTCATTAAAAATGCTTTCAGGGCTTCCCTGGTGGCGCAGTGGTTGAGAGTCCGCCTGCCGATGCAGGGGACGCAGGTTCGTGCCCCGGTCCGGGAAGATCCCACGTGCCGTGGAGCGGCTGGGCCCGTGAGCCATGGCCGCTGAGCCTGCGCGTCGTGCCGGAGCCTGTGCTCCGCAACGGGAGAGGCCACAACAGTGAGAGGCCCACGTACCGCAAAAAAAAAAAAAAAAATCTTTCAAACTATTGAATAATATGGGGAAAACACCTTAAAGTGGAGTGAAAATCATAATAACAGACGATTGATTATAGTTTTATTAAGACTGGATATATTCAAAGAAGAAAGCCTGAAATGAAGCACACCAAGATGCTAATAGAGCACTAGCATCTCAATGTGGTGGGAAAGCAAGTAATGTTTACTTTCTTCTTTATTTTCTAAATTTTCAGTAAATATGTACTGCATTATTACTGGAAAAATAAATGTTTTTTGAGTCGTTCTTTCTCTAGGCCACTCTCCCTTCTGTGTTCTATTCCTGGTTTCCCTTTAAAATACTTCAGATAAACTATACTCTCTATGGGCTTCCTCCTCATTTTTAATTTTTTTTTTAGACCTAATTCTTAATCACATGTGTTCTAGTATAACTGTCAATTGAAAGGTCAGGGTAACCAAATTTCAATAGAGACTAATTAAATTTAAATAATAATCACCCTATGTTTTCAATAGTGACACTAAAAAATAAAGTACAATATTTCAGGAGGGAATTCTTGATGATGTTTTAAAAGACTGAGTAGTAGTATTAATGAATAAATTTCCCACATCTCAAAAATGTAGATGCCAAAATACAATGACATCAAGCTTTCTTGCTTAATTAAATGATTTTGCTCTCGTCTTGGCATACATTATAAATATCAAATCCCCTGAATGACCTTTAGTTAGAGAAAATCAAAGTTTTTGTCACTATTTAATTTGTTGTCCATTATAATTATATTTATTCACTCAAATATTGAAAACGCACTACATGCTAGGTTCTATGTTAATTGTTAATTTAAGGGAAAGCTCCAGGAATTCCAATGATAATTAGCAGTTGGGGGAGGGGGGCAGGGAAGGGGGGAATACAGTCTAGACCCAGAAATGATATGATCCATTTGTAAACAAAAGATTATTGTAAAATAAAAGTGCCATGTCCCCAATCCCACCTCCACTGCCAATAAATAACTTGTTGTAAGAAGGGGAAACCTCTCTAGCTAATATCCTTGCCCATCCCTCCTCACTACTCCAAGGCCTATCCTTGTCTTACTTTAAGCCACATTTACCTACACGACATCTTTCATCTCTTTTTCCTCCATAAAGTTAAGGAAACAGACAGGCATCCCAGCCGGCAAGGGCCAGCCCAACTGTCTCAATTATGTGAAGATGTGGCATTTGGGATAGCAGGAGTCTGTCTTTAAGGAAAACCTATACCAAAGTACCTTTAATAGGTTTATAAAATTTCCCTCTGAAACCAGATCTGCAGAGTAAAAGGGAGCAATTACCAATGAACTTGAGGCCCAGATACTCTAGATAACACAGATTTGTGCTTCACCAATCGTTTGCTGCTAACAACACACACGGTACAAAGACATCAGCCAATTAGCAGCCTCAGTTGTTTAGTGTTATGTTTGCATTGCCTGGACCTCAGAAATTCAACCTTTTACCCAAGTGGACAACACATACAAACCAAGGGTGCAGTGACTTGTGCCAGGACCCACAGCTCCTCTAACTTCCATATTTTCTCTGATCTTCTGAGGAATCGTACTAAAGCAGAACTAAGGAAGGTGTCCCGAGTTTCAGCAACAATTCTGCCATTCAGCAAATGAGAAGCCTCTGACAAAGGCATATGAAACCAAATTCCTCCTCTGTTCATTGAGAAGGTTGAACCCAACAATTTCTGGATTCCCTTGGTGTGGTGGAAAAACATGGACCTGGCAGATAGTCCTGAGCTTGAACCCTGCCTCTGTCACTTACTCTCTATATAACCTTAAGCAACTCACCTAAGCTAACCTCAGCAGGCCTCATTTTTCTGATACATAAAATGGAGCTAACAACACTTGCACCCTGAAGAACTGTCGGGAGGATTCAAAACAGATAAACGTATGCAGAGCACACAGCAGTGTGTGACACATGGTGGAAATGCAGAAACTCTTCCTGTATCAACAATGGCATGATTCTCTCTAGAAATCACTGCAAGAATAGCCCAAAATGGGCAACATGGTCTAGGGGATCTCACCCTATCCACCTGCTAAAAGAAGAGAGCTGCCATCATGCAAGGCATTCTGGAGAACACGGAGGGGCCACTGCTACCAGAAGTGCCAAGCAGCTCTTAGCCAGGCTGACAGATATATTTATCTTGTTTTATATATATATATATTTAATGTAAGCTTTAGCTTTAAATGATTAACAGAAGAAGAAAACAGATCCAAAGTAATTTTGAAAAGAAAATGCAAACAACTGAACAGCAAAAGCTCAAAAACAGAGCTCAAGAACTATAATATTGGGACAGGATTTCTAAAAATAAGTCATCTTGCTATCATCAGAATATAAAGCCAGGTGATACCCAAAGAGGACTGGAATAGTGGTGATCTTGATTCTAGATGCAGCTATGGCAGTAAATGTAGAAAGCTGATGAAATTCTCTGAGCCTTTGTTTTTCATCAGTAGAAGCTAGACAACCTTTAAAGACCTTTGACCCCTTCCAATTAAAAATGTCTATCAATTGTAAAGAGTCTTACCTGCAGATTTGGGGCAACCATCTGAGATAGTCAAGGTTGCCTCCAAGGGGCTGCAAAAACAGGTGCTGGAATGACAAGTGGATAAACACTCACTAAAGACGGAGTTCGAGGAATTGGAAAGGGATCCCGAAGCCCCATCACTCAGTTCATAAAACCCTACAAACAAAAAACACCATTTGGGATTAAGATCATATCAAGCAATAACACACATTTGTGCCTAAAAGGAAAAGGGGTAATCATGTAGAAAAGGTAGGAAAGGGAGAATATGAGAGGGAGGGGCACCAATTTTGGTTCACGAGATTTAGTGTCCTGACTTTATGGTTTCATTTCCAGCAATCTTTGGAAAAAGGCAAAAAGCCCATAAATATGGGTATGTTTCAAAGCTGAGAGCACCCTCACTCTCAAACTGACCTTACTCCGAGACCCCACCTTTAAAGATGTGCAAGGAAAGAGACTTAGATCTGTCAAACTTCAACTTTTTCATGAACATTTCAGAAAGAATAACTTGAAGAGAAAAACAAATCTATTTAAGTAGCCAAATGGTTTAAGAGAAAAAAAGAACACACTTTTGAAGTGGTCTCAGGAAGTTGAAGTGTGACTAATTTTCTAGCCCAGTTCTGACTTTCTCAAGTTTCAAAGGAGGAGCACTCTTCCAGAAATCTGAATAGAAGCTTTTATTTTTAAACTCAGGAGACTTCAGTCAGATCAATCTCATTATTAAAAATTTTGTTGTCTAACAAACTTATCTACGAAACAGAAACAGCCTCACAGACATAGAGAACAGACTTGTGGTTGCCAAGGGGGAGGGGAGTGGGGGAGGGATGGATTGGGAATTTGGGATTAGCAAATGCTAACTATTATATAGAGAATGGATAAACAATAAGGTCCTACTGTATAGCACAGGGAACTATATTCAATATCCTGTGATAAACCATAATGGAAAAGAATATGAAAAAGAATGTATATACACATATACCTGAATCACTTTGCTGTACAGTAGAAATTAACACAACATTGTAAATCAACTATACTTCAACAAAACAAATTTTTAAAAAATTCTGTTTTCTGATTTTGTTTCCCTCATGCAACTGAATGGCAGACTTCTCTTGTTTTGTTTTGTTTTATTCTCTCTGCACTGGAAACAAACTCCACTGCCATTTGCAGGTCTGGGAACGCTAAGCACAGGGGGCCAAGGCAGAACTCATGACCGCAGAATTCCTCCTTGTGCTGCCACACTCACCTGAGCTGGGGCGGCTGTCTGTCTCCAGGTGTTCCTCAGATGTCTTTTCCACATCCAGTCTCAGGTCACTTATCTGCTTGTCGAGTTCCTGCAACTGGTTCAACAAACCAGCATCTCTTCTCCTCAAACAATTCTGATTAGGAAGAAAGGGAGAAAGGAAAAACAAACACATTTTGGTGACAAAGAACCAGAAAGTCTGGCTCTAAGTATTCAAATTACCATCTGAAGAGTTCCCTAAGTCTTCCAAAACCAAAATTTTTACTGGATGACCTGAAATAAAGAAAAACTTCAAGAATATGTCCTACGTTGAATTCCACTTTCTCACATTTTGTGGTGATATAGTTTCTTTGTAAAAACAAGACTTGTTTTTAGTTTCAACTAATATATATATATATATATGTATATATATATATATATAAACTTACTTTTTATAGGTAGTATGAGAAAAACCCACTGAGATTTTTCAAAAAACCTCTGTGTACAGCCAGTTTTTTACAGAACAGTACTTCACTGTAGACTCTTTAATTTGTCAGAGTATAACAGATTTCCTACAATACACTATAATCTTACTTAGGTGAGATTTTCTGGCCAAATGTCCTGCAGAGTTTTGTTTTCTATTAGTTGCTTTGTGGGGTTTAATCAGTCTTAGGGCCTTTGAAAGTGAGAAACTAATACCAATAGCCAGTGCCAAGTATAATGTGAGCTGGCAGAATCCAAAACCCTCAAGGGAAGGTCCATCAAGATTTGAACTCAGCTCGGGTTTCCAAAGGTGACAGACCGTAGAGCTAACTCACACCGCCACCTAGTGCTTCCTATTGCTGGGGAAGCAAAAAAACAAAACTCAAAAGGCATCTGGTTCAAATCACAAATGCCAAGTCTACAAATGAAAACAGTACCACAAACACTGAGTGGACGGGAATTCTCCTGACATGCTGCCTTGCTCCCCTCCAGGGGTCAACAGGAATGCGCCACTCACAGTTGTGAGATTCATGAAGACAAGAAGGTGCTATTGTATAAGACAATGCACACAATGTCAATGACAGGCATAACCAGCAAGAATTGGCTCAAATCAGTGTCTGCTACCAAAAAACACAGCAAAATGCCAAAATAGAGGTATTGCACAAACCACCATATACATATTGTACATCCTTACAAAACAGATGCATATGAATCTACCCCTCCTGTCTGTTATTTGACTTAAAAAGCTTGGAGACATAACATGCTTGTTTGTTAGAATGAGTTCAGAAAAAATGAACCAAACAAGTCGAAGCACTTTGATGCTCAAAAAAAGAGACAAATTATCTGAAAAGAGATAATACAAGAAAACACTTGACAAATAACCACACAGCATCACTGTTGGTAATCGTAGGAGGGACATTATCTAGCATGCGTCTAGTTTCAGATAGTATCACATGGTCAGATAAGGATTTTTTTTTTTCTCCTGTTTTCAAAACTACATTTTTGAGGTCACCGAAACAAAGCTGCCGCCATTACTCTGAGGCTGGGTCAAAAGCTGTTCATCAATACATTAAGCGCCGAAGTTCTTTTTCTTCCCCATTAATGAAGACGGCAGAGAATGTCTGAGACGCTGACACAAATCCAATGATAAGTGCTCCCGGAGAGCAGGTTTTTCCCTTCGCCCACCTCCACCTCAAGTCACAGCGAGCAGTACATATAAAATATGAGGGGAGGGGGCACTTTCTCCAGCCAAATTTCCATCATTTGCATCGGTTTTAGCCGCCTTATACAAAAGGGCTTCTATCTTAAATTAAGCAGCAGCCCCGGCAAAAGCTGGCAGGCTGGGGAAAGCCTTGGGAGGGGCAGGTTCCCCGCGGCCGCTTCCGTGTAATCGTAAAATTCGGCATTGGACAGTCAACCGCGCCACAAGCCCCCTCCTCGGCTTTTGTCCCCTCTCGGCGGGAGACCATGAAGCCAAGAAGCTCCCCAAAGAAATGCTATTTTAAATGAGGCTTTGCAAACCTTCGGGGAGAGGGCACGCTTTCGTCTAACTAGAGAGTTTGAAGGTAACAACCAGGAGACTCCAAGAATTCCAAAGGCAGAGCCGGAGGGGAGAGCAGCCACCCCCGCCCGGCCGTCCGCGCTGGGTTGCCAGCCCCTTACCTGACACAAAGCGGGCACACGCCGGGATCGCGTGGGCGTCGGCAGCCCACGCGCCGCGGGCGCCCTCGGGAACCCGGGTCAGGGGGGCACCGGGCGGGGGTCCCGGGAAGCCAAAGGATTTTCCCCAGTCAGAGCCACCCCAGCGCCCACCGCAGGCCACCTGCCCGACCCCCGGCCCTTCTGCAGGGACAGCCGTGCCCCACCTCCGGGCACGACCTACCAATTGCTTCCGCAGCAGCAAGATGTTCTCCTCCAAGAACTTCTCCTCCAAGCGGCTGCGCTGCGCCGCCTCCCCCGGCAGCTCCCCGGCGCGGGCTGCAGCTGGCCCCGCGCCCCCAGAGATGCGCAGGGCGCCCCGGACCAGCAGCTCCTGGCGCTGGCGCAGGTACTCCAGCTCCGCCAGCCCGGCCAGCGTGGCCTC
>NW_020175662.1:1484573-1506770 GCF_003031525.2 Neophocaena asiaeorientalis asiaeorientalis
CGCTCCTCCCTCTCTCCTCCCCCGCTCTTCCCGCGGGCCTCCTCGCCCCCTTTTCGGGTTTACAGCACCCAGTTTTTGCCTCGCTCCTTATTGGTTCTTTTCCCTCGCACAAAGCAAGGGGCGAGCACCTCGAGCCCCAGCATCCTGTTACAGTCGGCCTCGCAGGCAGGGTCCGCGAAGGGACGCGGCAGTTGGGCTCCCCAGAGAACTTTCTGAAACTCGACCGAGTTGAAGCACACAACGTTAACCCTTTCCCCACCCGTCCACTGTTCGTACCCACTCAGGCTGATTTAGGTTTCTTTCACCTTACCCAGCAAGGTACAGCGAATGTATTCAAAGACCATTTCTTGGGTTTGGCTTTTTGGACTCCAAGTTGTAAAGGCAGGCACTACAAGGCACAGTGCAACGTTGTCCTAAAACTGTTTCACTCTTAGTTTTGTTGCTGCTGTTTTAATCTTTTCACGGAAGGCATTTATCAATAAAATTAGGCAGGAGGATGTCGCTCTACAGCAAGCGATTGCATCAGTTCTTTTGCAAGCGCCGGGTTTAGTGAGTCCGCGCGCCTGCGCGCTTTGATTTTTGTTTGAGTTTTTATTGTTGTTATTTAGTCTGCGATCACAAGAACTCTGACTCTGAAACCAGACTGCCTGAATCTGAATCCCCTTTCCAGCCAAGACTAGCTGTGCAGGCAAGTAACTTCACCTCTCTGTGCCTCCGTTTCCTCAAAGGTAAAATGGAGCTACTAACAGAAGGAGCCTGTTGTAAGAATTATAATAATATACAGTATATAATATATATGGGAGTAGGGGTGTTTACAACGTGGCAGGCACATAGATAGTAAAGGTTATATGAGTTGTATCTTTTTTTTTCCTCCAGAGGGACTAATAAACTTTTCCCCTGCGGTAGCATTTGTGGTATGGCCATCTCTGCTTGGGACACTGGTCACTGGGAATTTCAGTGGGATAGGGATCTGGAAATGCCACTAGCTGGCTTGTCTAGGGAAAAGTACCATATCTCTTTTAAACAGCAGTACATCCAAGAGTCTCAGAAATCGAATCCAGCAAGTCGCAATTTGCTGAAGTTCAGGCAAATTGTTGTGTGAAGGAATGCATCCTATATCATTATTTCAGACTCTTACACCTTTACCCAGCTGCTTAGCCCTGCTAAGAATTCTCCATTTCTCCCCTCTGCATAGTCCAACCTTCTTCCCTCCAAGATCAGTTCAGTTCTCTCCTCTGAACTCCTGTTAACTGCATGAATATTTGATTCTTACCAAATGCTATTTGTATGGTTACTTATATGGGTATGTACACTTACATCTATGTACGTAGGTGTTTATGTGTATCCCTTCTCTCCAATTACATTATTAAAGTTCCCTGAAGGCAGTGGTTGTTTTAATATCCTCTTAGTATTACTGTACTCAGGACAATGCCTTTGCAAGCATTCAAGAAACTGCAGGTTGGTTGTAAATTGTTTTTTCATTAACATACTTTCCAACTAACTTAATAGTACCCATTTAATCTCTGCAACAAACAGAGTCAAGTTGACATGTACCAAAAAACAAAAACAAGAGTTCTCTTGCCACCCTCCATCCTCTTCCCCATTGCTGCCCCTCACAGACTAACTGGAACTATAACTACAACTATGATTCATAATCAACCAGATTGTATATTAGATCTAAAAATGGAATTATGCTTAGGTGCTCATCAACAAACAAAATTAATTCCATTCAGTTCACCTATGCTTTATGCCTACTGTGTGCCAGACACCATACTTGATAATACAGGAAGGAAATTTTCCTCCCTAATTTTAGTAAGGCACTAAAGAATAATGACTAATCCTGTCTACCAAATGCCACTCACCCATGTCCTCTGTCATTGTCTCATTCTACTCATTTCTAGGCAAGCTTCTTGCTTTCTAGTTCTGAATTAGATTCCTTCTGGCTGGGTGGAATCTATTATTGTGGCCTGTGTTATGTCACACATCGACAACTATATTAATATAGTTGAGGGGGGAAAAAAAGCTGAAACATGTTTTTACACACTACTAATAAATCTTGTTAAAGCAGACAAGTCGCTGTGTCTCCAAACCTCCCCACCTCCCAAGCCCCCTACCCACCAAACACCACTTTGAGCTGGCTCATTAGTCCAAAGCCAACCATTTGCCCTAACAGCTTGTACATCTCCATGAAAAAGTGTTCCCAGCAAGTTTCAATATTAAAAGTAATGTATTCAAATGGTTCTGCCAATAAAATGGTCGCAAATAGGAAAAAAGGTCATGCTTTCTAAAGTGTCCATTACACATTAATAAATAATGCTGCTCATTCACGTGCCAATTAAAACAAACTCAGGCTGTCAAGTGAAGTTAGAAGCAAGGAGCTCAATGCTGTAATTGTTTTGCCAGCAAAACTCACAATGTCGTCAGATTAAGTGTGCCTGGTTGGGTTGCCCCTCTTCTCTTCTTAACCCAATAGCCAATTTTTCTCCTCTCCAATTTAGTCCTCTGGCTTTCTTTCCACTTTGATTCTTTGTTTTGGTTGCAGGTATTTGGGACGCAGTTGAAGGTAATCACCCACTGTTCACTGCTCCCTCCTGTCAGAGACAGGATCTCACTTCCCCCTATTTTTTTTTTTAAGTTTTATTTATTTTTGGCTGCATTGGGTCTTCATTGCTGCACGCAGGCTTTCTCTAGTTGTGGCGAATGGGGGCTACTCTTCGTTGCAGCACGCGGGCTTCTCATTGCGGTGGCTTCTCTTGTTGCGGAGCATGGGCTCTAGGCGCGCGGGCTTCAGTAGTTGTGGCACGCAGGTTCAGTAGTTGTGGCTTGCGGGCTCTAGAGCTCAGGCTCAGTAGTTGTGGCCCAGGGGCTTAGTTGCTCCGCGGCATGTGGGATCTTCCTGGACCAGGGATTGAACCCGTGTCCCCTGCATTGGCAGGCAGATTCTTAACCACTGCGCCACCAGAGAAGTGTCCCCCCACCCCCATCCCCCGATTTGATTTTTCTTTCCCTTTCTTTTTAAAGCAAGTGCTGGTGCTTCTTCCTCCTCTAACACCACTTCATCTTCTTTGTAGTATCACTCAGCTCTCCTTACTTCTTTTGCTTTCCCTGGAGGCCTCTGTCTTCTCAGACAAGCTGCTAATCGACGCTCAGAAAGTGTGACATTAAAGACGGGGTGGATCTGCTGCCCAGAAGATCTGGAGAGTAAGATAAAGTTGCCAGCATGAAAAAGAGTCTCGACTGAATATATCACAGTCGTGTAGCTTATCCTTAAAGATATTTCCTGGGCAGAGTCAGAAAGGGTCCCTCAGATCACACAGTCTGACGCTTTGCCCTTGGGCAGAACAACTCCCAACAGCACCCTCACAAAGTCTGAGCACCACTGTACAAATGCCCTTATCCAGCAGTGAACATTCTTTTGCAGCCAAGCAAAGTAAGGAGCATCAATTGCACGTTTTGCTATAGAGCAAAGCAACAAAATGATGCCTTGCAGCTTTTATGGCCAAACACAAATGATGTAATTGGGAAAAGCTGTCTCCGAATAGGAGGGAAAAAAATAAAGGGCAATCCTTTGAGTTGGGGTGATGACCACCATTCGAGGGACTGGGATCAAAGCTCCAGCCAGACATCAAAGCCCATCTGAGTCTAATGCCAGAAGAGCCACAGTGAATTAAACTTCATATATAAACTAATTATAGCCTGACCCCACAATCAGGCTTCAGTGAGCACGTAGGGGAAAGAAAGCAGACATTGAAACAAAAGATCAAGAGAAAAGAAGGTTGGTAGCGAAACTGGGCAACATCATGGCCCTGACCACTTTACAAATCTTTTGAGGGCAGAGGGGAATCAGGGAATGGCAGCGGAAACAGCAAACTTTTGACAATGCTGGTCTTGTCTGCAAGGCTATGAAACAGCTTCTTCCACCCTCACTGACTCGTGCACAACCAGAGGCATCCTTATTCCTGGAAGAAAAGGTTATCTTTTAGCTCTTTTTTAGCACTGTGAAAGAAGTTCCCCGGCACCGGATTTCTGTTGAAGGAGCGAACGCAAGGTGATTCCATGAAGTTTGGGGGTGGATTCCCAGCACATCTGTCTGGCAGTGCCTGGCGCTGCCCACACTCTCAATCACTGATGTCTCCACCAGCTTTGGACTTCAGTTCCTTAGCTCTGCCGTTTCAGCTGGTTATCTTTACAGATGGAAAGCGCAGCATAGCAACCGTGCAAATACCCTAGAACTACTTGCTCTGGTAACACCACCATGAAATAAGACTACTTCATCCCTAGGCAAAATTTAAAAGTGTTTCAATTACAAGTGGCCTCTTTAACCAATTATATTCAGTGGATTTTGCCCTTACTCTGATTTATTGGGACCAGTCACCAATTATTTGAAAGTTTCAATCCCATGAACTGGCAAACCATTGCACATCTGATTTGACAATCCAAAGAACATTTTCAGTCATATTTTTTTATAGATAAGCGTTAGTGAGTTCTTAAAATCACAAAGTCCAAGTGTATAACCTGAGTCTCTTAATTAAGAGAAAAAAATTTAAAGCAGGCATTCTTATAAGATAAAATCAAATATATACCATCATCATTACGTTGCACCTCTTTGAGTGATTATTCATGTATTCAACAGATATTTGAGCACCTAATACATGTCTGGCACTGGGGACAAAATGGTAAACAAATCAGACATAGTCCCTGCCTTCATGGAGCTTAAGGTCTAGGAGGTAAACTGACACTAATTAATTACACACATCTGTGATATATATATATATATATGTATATATATATATATATTTCCAAATTGTGAAACTACCACAATTTGCAAAATAATATAGTGGGATGTGTAAATAATTTCATATTTTAAGAACAGAGAGAAAGGCATCAATATAAATTATCCTTGGAGACTAATATTTCTTTTAATCCTGTCTAATTGTGTCATCTTAACAAGTAAATTATTGATATTGTATTAAAAAACGGCACCCACACTTCATTTTTCTTCTTTAAAATAATATTTTCAAAGCAGATATAGTCTATGATTCTATCCAAAAAGTAATACTCAAGTGAAATCACACACACCCCTCAAAATTATTGACCTTCATAAAAGTTTTTTACAGAGAAGGGAATCTTATATTTAACTTTTCATCTTTTTAAAAAATATTTACTCTCCTTAGAGCTACATTTGAAATGTCTATAGGGAGATACTTGATCTATAGCAAAATAACAAAATTTTCATCTAAATATCATTCATTAAAAGGTAGTAACTAATATATGTAAGTAAACTTTAAGATAACTAATTTCCTTACAGATCTGTTTATTACCTTTTCCTCAGAATAATCTCAGAAAGGAGAAAGCTTCGCTCCAGTGCATGGTACTTTGAGCGATTTCCAGTGTGGTTTCCCGATCATCATTTCTACACCAGCAAAGGGAAATGACCAGGTGATGCTTTGCTGGAGAGCTCTGGTTATTCAGGTGAAAGCAGAGGTTTCTGCTTTAGGATTTAGACAGTAGGTCCAGTTCTTTCATTTCCTTTGCTCCTATGAACCTAGACTCTCTGAGGCCAGGGAAAAACGGAACCAGAACTTATAACGAGCTCCCACCCTGAGTTCTGGGCCGGTGTTTGCCTCCAAGACCCACAAAGCCACTTTAATTAAGATCCCTCGGGGGCCTCAGGACCCCTGTGGAAAAGTCTAGAATGCCATTATCGCCCCGAGAGCGCCTGAAAGCGCAGGCTGCCGCCTGAGGCTTAGGTGGCCTCGCCCCACAGGGAGCCGCTTCCTCTAATGCCGCTGCACCTCCGCGGCAGCGCCCGCAGTGTGAAGAGTAGCACGTCCACTTCAAACAGAAATCGGGCCTTGGGTCTGTTTGAGCGGAGGGGAAGGCAGGGGGTGGTGAAGAGCCGCAGATTCAAAGAGAAGTCAGCTGGGATGACAGGCAGCGGCTCCAGCCCCCAGAGACTGAAGCGGCTGACAGGCGGCCGAGGGGCTCCGCTTCCATCTCCCTCTGCGCCCCGGGGGTCTCTCCCTCCGGGGCCGGGACTCTTTGAAGTCAGGGAGGATGGTTTTGACAACAGATGGGACAATTCGCTTCTGTTCAGTTTGGTCCGTGCAGACTAAATCCAAACAGAGTGGGGGGAGTTTTGCCTCGTGATAAAGAAACGCTGCCATCTTGTCACACCCAACTCTTCCCCCTCCCAGGCCCCATGGAGGAATTTGGTTGACCCTCCCTAACCTTTAATACATGCTGTTTCCACAGAAGAAAGAATCCAATTCTAACATAGCACTCACTGTTGTGGTGAGAGGATGTACACTGAGGGTCAGGCCAGGCTGGATTTGAACTCCAGCTGCGCCCCACTCCATGGCTGCACCACCATACACTGGTGTTGCCAACTTGGACCTCTCTCAGCCTCGTTTTACTCATCTGTGAGATGGGCCTTATACCTAACCTTAAAGGGAGGTTGTGAAACGTCTGGAAATAAATGTTGGTTACCCCAAAGTCCCCAATGTTATACGTGCTTGCGCCCTCCCACACACAGAATGGACATTTAAGGACGTTCCTCTCAGATACAAATTATCATTAACCATTGCTTTGCCAGTTTTCATATATTGCTTCGAAATTTTTCCTAAAGCATACATGTCATGTTGTTTTCAAAACATTTTATCTGGTTTTGAACTGTGATTTCACTCACTGGCACTTGAGGCTGCCAAGAAGAAACACAGGGATCCTGCCCTTAGAAACTATATGGGGCTTCCCCGGTGGTGCAGTGGTTGGGAGTCCGCCTGCCGATGCAGGGGACGCGGGTTCGTGCCCCGGTCCGGGAGGATCCCACGTGCAGCGGAGCGGCTGGGCCCATGAGCCATGGCCGCTGAGCCTGCGCGTCCGGAGCCTGTGCTCCGCAACGGGAGAGGCCACAACAGTGAGAGGCCCGCGTACAGCAAAAAAAAAAAAAGAAACTATATGGACCCATAGAGCAATATGGTGTATTGGAAAGAGCATACATAAGCTTTGGTCAGCGTTCAACTCCTTAAAAAAGTCTTTTAATCTCTCTGAGCCTCAGTTGCCTTATTTGTAAAATGGGATCACAGTTAAGTCACAGACAGTATATGAAGGATCTGGTACATTATAAATGCTGAAGAATGGTGTTCTTCCTTCTTTCTTCACCTTCATCGTTTATCTGAGGTATTATTTAGGTTAATGAAGTTTATTTGGCCCCTTCGTTTTTTTTGCGTGGCCTCTGATTATGGAAAATTTCAAAACACAAAAGTAGAGAGAATGGTATGATGAATTCCCATGAAACCATCAACCAGGTTAACAGTTAAAAACAGATTATGAACAGGGCACATTTAGAAACAAATATTTTGATAATTTGGGGCTCAACGGATATAAAGTAGAGTTACAGATTAAAGCCGTATTCCCATCTTTAGTTTAATGCCAGGTGTATAATAAGCATTCAATAAATGCTAGATATTACTATCATTGTTATCACTTATTTTTTCCTAAACGTATCCAAAACCTTTTACAGACCTTATATAATACACCTTTCATCCAAAGGGGGCAAAGCATTTCCCACAATCCTTACAGTAAATCATGATGTGGGGAGATGAAGTTACCCTGAAGAAAATGCAGTGGAGTGATTCTCACAGCCTCTCAGGACAAGACCCCAGTTACTGGTCCCGTGGCTCTTGTTCTTGTGCACCAATGCCTTTTTCCCTCGTGCTCTCTCACCTGCTGAGCTTGGCAGTGAGCTCCTTGAGAACTGGATTCATGCCTGATGCAGCTTTACCTCTCCAGGCAAAGTGGCTGGGTGAGTGCTTAATGTTCAAAGTCATAGAGTCTGGAACAAAGTACTATTAGGAAAAGAACTAATTAAGCCAAATTAGCTTGAAAATTAGTTAAAGCATCCCCAACCTCTAGACTGAGTTTCCTTCATTTGGGTTAGAGAGGCCTTTTTTATGAACAACTAAATCTACTATGATACATAGATTAAAAGTACTGGAACCTTTTGGCCATTATACATAGAAACACTGAAGCCAAGAATGTGAATTCAAAAACTCATAAGTAAATTCTTGGCTTAATTAGTGTTGCCTCTTATTCAATTTGACTTTAAACTCCTCAAGGGCAGGGACAAATCCTACTTCCTTCCTCAAGGGCAGGGACAAATCCTACTTCCTCTCTAACTCCCTCAGAACAAAGCCAGATACAAAGCAGATACTCACCAAATGCTTGTTTAATTCAATCGCCTTTCAAGGTAGATTGAGATGGAATCCCCTGTCTCTGACGGACTGGCTTTGGAAAATTCTACAAATAGATATCTAGAAACAAAACTGGGTACTTTTCCAGTCAGCTCCACTTTCAGAAACAACTTCTGTAAGTTTGCGTCTTTTAGGAAAATATTGAGGAAACAGGAAAAAGAGGAACCATTCCATTTCTGAAAAGATAAGAATAAAGTCTGATAAAGACAAAAGGCATTTGGGGTCAGTAGAGTTAAAACAAACTCAGACTGCCCAGCCTGTTTGAAGTTGACAAGAAACAGAGAATGACCCACTGGTCCATTATGGAGCACAAAGCAACTTAATCAGCATTTCATCAATGAGACAACACCATGGGGTAGCCCAGCCAGGCCAACTGGCACTGCGTAAAAAGCCGTGGGTATTTTTACCCAAAGAGCATTTCTACCTGAGCACGTCTGTGTGTGTTTGTGTGTGTGCTGCGTATAAGGATAAGGAATGGCAGGGGGTATCACTAATGTGGGATCCATGCTTTCTTATTGCTTCCCATAATGGAATTCCTATGAAGATTCTTAAAAAATGGTTTCATTTTCTTTTGTCATTAATTCAGGTTTACTCCTTCATGACAGTTTGTAGCACCTCACAGAGTCCTAAGAACGTACTAGGAGTTTAATAAAATGCCTGTTGAATTGGGTAGGTACAAGGGGTAGAAATCACTAACGTAATATTAAACAAATGCATTTCCACTGAAGACATACTTTGGTGAGGGCTCTTCTAACTGAAAATGTTTCCTTTCCTATGCTATCGCTTATATGTGGAATCTAAAAAAATGATACAAATGAACTTATTTACAAAACAGAAATAGACTCCCAGACAAAGAAAACAAACTTACGGTTACCAAAGGGGAGCGGGGCGGGGGGTGGGTAATAAATTAGGAGTTTGGGATTAAAATATACACACTACTATATATAAAATAGATAACCACAAAGACCTACTATAGAGAACAGGGAACTCTACTCAATATCTTGTAATAACCGTTAATGTAAGAGAATGTAAAAAAAGTATATATAACTGAATCACTTTGACATACACCTGAAACTAACACAACATTGTAAATCAAATATATTTCAATAAAATTTTTTTTTAAATGGTTCGTTTCCAAAGATGGTGGCATGTGAGCCCACTTCTCTGAGCACAGAAAGTTTTACGTTAAAAACTGTTCCAACCTCAAGCCCTTCTTCCTAGTTAACCTGCACCTGGAAAAGACCCAAATATACTCTGACTGACGCTGGGTTCTTCTCAGGATTTTTCCAGGAAGCCAGGATCTTACCTTGCCAACTGCTGTGGCTGCAGCTGCTTCAGTCAACTACAAAGGGAGGGAAATCTGGGGCTGCTGCATGACCGGTGTCCCTTCAAGCATCAGGCTGCCCTTTGCACCTGGAGGATTTCACTGGCTTAGGAAAAGCAACACAGAAAAAAAAAAAGCCCAGAGCTTACAAGTATACCTTTTCCTTCCCCTTTTAGCTCATTTCCACATCAAAGAATTAAGTTTCTCTATTTTCAATAGAGCTGAGGCCATTTTAGAATTACAACGCATACCACTCTCTTAATCTGGACCAACTGTGTCTCCTGACACTGTCCAAACCACATCACCCTCTCTTTCCTCCCTCCTTCCTTTTTAAATATCCCCTCTCCTCTGAGGACCCCAAATAAGCATCTTGGCAATGGAAGGCAGTAGAAATTAAAGTGGATCTTTGGCATATCATATCCTGTTGAAGAAACACAGAAAACTGAGAGCTGTTTAGCGTGTGACCCAAGCGGGGACTTTGACCCTTAATAATCCAAGAAGGCAAGCATGCAGATATGTTGCTATGCATCACTAGGTAATTGCTTGAATTCTCGGTCTTTACAAAAAGTTTGTCGTCCCGTCCAACTTGTCTTCTAAGAAAGAATGAAATTAGCTCTTTACCTTTCCCCCATCATCACAAAGAACAAAACCCCAAAGCTAGGTGATTATGTTTCAGGCCCCTGTATATCCCTTCTGCCCCATATGTTCTGACTGGGAGCCTATCAGAAGAATGTGAATAATGAGGCTACCTTTCCTTTTGACCCAGCTGTTTACAAACAAAGCTCTTCCTTCTAGGAAAGGCAACGACATTTAAATTGCTGAAAATTATCAGCCTCAACTCATCGAAATTTCATTGCAGTGCTACTCATTCAGGAAATGGGAACCATGAGAAGTTTACCTTTTTTTAATTGCCACCAGATGTGGAATACAAAGAATCTTTATTAAAATATCACACAGTAGCCAGTGCCCTACCATTTTTTCTTCTGACAGTTTGGTCAGAAAATGAATAACAAACCACTGATCAGAGAAAAAGAGCTCTAGATGTTATCTGGGAAATTGCAAAGGCCTTCACCTGCCCCCAGAGCCTCCAGCCACCTTGCCCTGCCTTACCTTGTCTTTTTTCCATAGCACTTAACACGCTATTATACTATATACTTATTTATTATGTTCATTATTTACTGCCTGTCTCTTGCTAGAATGCATGTTCCATAAAAGCAGGGATCTTTGTTTTGTTCACTGATATATCCCAAGGGCCTAGAACTGTGCCTGGCACACAATGCCTGCTCAAATATTTGTTGAGTGAATGAATCAATGAGTCAGTTTGTCCATTCTTTTTTTTTTTTTTTTTTTTTGCGGTACACAGGCCTCTCACTGTTTCACTGTTGTGGCCTCTCCCGCTGCGGAGCACAGGCTCCGGACGCGCAGGCTCAGCGGCCATGGCTCACGGGCCCAGCCGCTCCGCAGCATGTGGAATCTTCCCGGACCGGGGCACGAACCCGTGTCCCCTGCATCGGCAGGCGGACTCTCAACCACTGCGCCACCAGGGAAGCCCTGTCCATTCTTTTTTTTTTTTTGAAGTTTTTATTGGAGTATAGTTGATTTACAATATTGTGTTTGTCAATTCTTACTGGGTCAAAATCTCTAGGCCTCACCTCGAAAGTGGCACTAATGCCACATATCCTATTCCACACAGGTATCATCAGAAGGATAATCCCAATCTTAATTCCAGATATACTTTGTCTCGCTCCCTTTACCCTGCTTCTCTTCCGAGAGTATCTATTTTTGTCAATGACAACAAAATCTACTAGTCCTAACACCAAAATTCTTATTCTGTTACACTTCCCTCTTCATCCCTCAGATCACTAAGTCATCAAATTCCTGAAGATGCTTCCTTTCAAATGTCTCTCCGATTTGTCCCTTCCTGTCTATTCTCATTGCCCTTGTCTACACAATTATCACCTCAAATAGATTCCTAATTGATCCCTTAGCCTCTAGTCTCTCCCCCCTACAGGTTCTTTTGCATATCATAAGCATCGTTTTGAACACATCAGTCCTCTTCCAAAGCCAGCTGTGATCTGGCCCACCTAGCAAACCTGACCTTCCTGAGTGGTCAAATGGTCAGGAGTTAAGTCTTGAAAAATTAGAAAGTGTTGCATAGGCAAATGAGTTATGATATGTAGGGGGAGGGGACAGGATCGCAACTGTCAGGCTAAGGCGCTTGAACTCCATCCTGGAGACTGACTGGAGACAGCATTCACGGTCTATTGCAAGATATTTCTGACTATTAATTCAACAATTATCTACTGTGTATCCACTATATCTCTGGCAGTGCTGAAGGTGCTGGGGATACAGGAGGGAATAGTTTTTCTTGGGATTTTGGGACAGGTAGAGAGAAAACAGCAAAGACTAATAACAAGCCACCCACAGCCTCTGTCCTTGTGCTCACTTGTCCCCTTCTACTGGCCCCAGACACTCTCAGATTTAAAATAAGCACAGTTAGCCAGGCTAGTCATCACTTCACCTATTCTCTTGCTCAAAGCTGCTGCTGCTGAAGACTTGGGCCACAGGTTAGTTAGGAAAAAGAAAAGAAATGTTTCGTGTAAGTCATGAGTCAACAAACTTTTTCTGTGAACAGCCAGACAGGAAATATTTTAGGCTGTGGACCTTACACTGACTATCACAATGACTCAACTGTAACACAAAAGCAGCCACAGATAACACTTAGACAAGTGGGCATGGCTGCATTCCAATAAAACTTTATTTACAAAATCAGGCAGTGGGCAGATTTGGTCAGTTAGTTCACTGACCTCTGCTCTAATATATTAGGATATTTCAAATCTAATGCTTTGCTTTAATTAGGGAAGGTAGCATGGAGGAATGTCAAGATAATGAGTTTTGGAGCTCAGAAAACTGGAATAGAATTCCAACTTAACAACAAAACCTGGGGCATTAGGAAAATAAACTACAGCTTCCTAATATATAAAATGAGAAGCAGCGTAGCATGGTGGCCAGTAGAGTCAGTCTGCCTGGGTTCAAATCCCAGCTCTTCCACTTTGTACTTCTGTGATTTGGGGCAAGTTTCTTAACCACTCTGAGCGTCAGTCTCTTCAGCTATTTTCAGGGGGATGAAAAATTCAACCGTCTTCATTTTGAGGATTAAGTGAGAGCATGCATATTAAGCACCTGGAACAGCGTAGCACTTGATAGCTGTTAGCTATTATTACTGTTGTTACTACTGGAATATTACTGTGATTTTCCTAAGGAGTGGCTATTGAGCCATTACCAATACAAGTATTTGTTTTCTTCTTTCAGAGACTAAAAACAGACAGGAGTTGTCCTGTTCTTACACTTTGAACATTTTTCACACAACTACAGGAAGCTGAAGTCACCTTGTAAAGCAGCCCCTGCTTTTTCAAATGTTGGCCTGTATGTAAGTAGATTTCAAAGTCTGAAGATTATCATGCATAATATATTATGCTTATGTCAGCATTAAAATTTTTCCATTGATTTTTCTCTTGCCTCCATCAAGGGTTTTGTTGGACAGGACTTTGTCTCAAGAGGAGCTGCTTTTGCTTATTCTGAATTGTGAGCACAAAGAATTTCTTTCAGGCTTAGTGTCTTTAAATCAACTTATGTGGTTTTTGTCTCCAATTACAGCCAAGTTAAAATTCTCCAATACACACTAAACGTCCCTTCCCGGGTTAGACAGACATAAGGCTGTCCCAATCCATTCAACACCATCAGGAGAAAACAGGACTGGATTTTGGGTGTCTCCACCCAGAGCACCCTGTCCTCCTGGCAACTCGTGCCAAAACTGAGGAAAGAAAGTAGATTCATGAGTCTAAGGAAATCTTTTACTCCAGGGTGCTGTATCCAGAGTTTAATCATAATGGACGAGTAACCTTTCAAAGCATACACAGAAAAATAGATATTATCTTTCACACTGTATAGCACACATCAAGAAGAATACTGCTCCGAAGTACATTAAAGCAAAGATGGTCTTATTTGAGTGAGAATCTGTAGGCTCACTTTTGTTGTCTGTTATGCTTTATAAAATGCATCTCAGAAACCTTAATGGCTCTTCACATAAAGATTCCTTGAGCCAGGAGTGTGGACTGTTCCCTTCTGGTCATGTCACCACTAGTAAGCACAGCAGCCTTCTCCTAGCCTGCTCAGAGAGTGGCGGGCTGCATTTCAGGTTGTCTCAGACGATCCAAGCCACTGTATACGTCTGCTCTTTGTTAGAAGTAATCAGCCACTGGAGCAGAGGTGGTAAACAGTAATTAATATGCAAATTTGCAAGTAACTTGCCTCACGGTGCTAAGCCTTCTTTGTTTGTTTGCACAGTCGTGGACAAACTGGGATTTGTCTTTGCTGTAATTAGCAGGATAAATATAAAATTATGACATTAATTGTTAGCTGGCTTTTTAAAAATGGTAGTATACCCCTGCTGTGCCTGAGATGCTGCCGCTCAGTAGGGGGTTCCTTCAAAAATGAATTTTAAAATGCCGAAGTACCCATTTTAATTAAAAGGCAAACACTGAAATGAGTTTGTCACTTCAAAAATCATAGTTACCGGGCAACAAATCATCAATGCATATATTAACAATTAGTATTTGTACATCAGTTGACCTTATCTCAATGCAAAAAAAAAAAAAATCACTCTTTTATAATAATAATGAAGAGTAATATTTATTAAGTGTTCTGCACCAGGCAATGTGTTAAGCAATTTTCTTGCATTATTTCAATGACTCCTAGTAGCAGACAGACTGGATGGTGCTATTAATATCCGCATACGTGGAAGCCAATGCTTTAAGACAGGTTTTTCTGGGTCTGCTCTCTAACTGTTGTGTCTTCAAGATTACATGTGCAGCTCTCGTTCCTTTTCTTTTCGGGTTCTCTCTTCACTGAGAAGTTTTTACCATCTGGCTGCTTTCAGCTAATGTTTCGCAGCATACTGAAGATGGCCTAAACCTTATCTCTAGCTCCAACTTGTCTCCACTACTACTTGTCTCATCAGATTCTTGCTTCTGCTACCAAGTAAAGCCCACATTCCTTAGCCTGATATTGAAGGCTCTCCCCAATCTGGCTGGCTAATTTCCATCTTTTATTTCCCATTTTATTCTTTCATTGTTCAACTCAGCTCCCATTATTTAGTGCTAATTGGCAAAGTCATTATATTTGTTCCTGGGGGTGAGATGGGATGGGAAAGGGGAAAGTGAAATTTTAAAAAGCACCGGTTCTCAAGGAGGTTCTGGCGAGAATTCAAAGGAAGCAATGATCAACTTCTCAACTAAGACTTTTGATTGTCCTGATGATAGAGAAGTAGGAATAGGAACCCAGTGCCTCTCTCTTTTGGTAACACAGCCCAGTCAGTGCCTTAGATATGGCATGTGGCGTGATGCCACAAAGCCCTTGGCAGTGGTTTTCTTCCAACTTGATGTACATATCCCTGAAGTTCTTCCTTTCCTTCCAAGTCTCAGCTCTCGGTTGCCTCACTCGGAAAGCCTTCCCCGCTTCTCCCAAGCACATGAGGCATCCTTCTGTCCCGTTCCCACTACAGCCTTCCTTTGACAATTACAATACGATATCACACCACGGTGTGATTTCGTGTTTACCTGGCTGTCTCCCCACTAAACTGTGAGCACCTTGAGGTTAGAAAAAGGATTTTTTCCCCTTTATGTCTGCCATGCCTAGAAGAGTGCTGGCACCTTATTGGCACTAACTTGCTCTTTGCAAGCAGCCAGACAGTGTCAGACCTGCTAACAAAGTCAGACAGTGCCTTCAGAGAGGAAATTAACAATTCAAAGCAGAGGCCAGTGAAAAGGAACCTGGAGGAGTAGCTGGGGAAAAGCTACCTCCAGGCCGGCCAGGGCAAGTGATCTCCAAACCTCCAGCTGATTACTGAGGGCTGGGAATGGGAGTGGCTGCAAAAGAAAGGCTTAGCAAAATGACTTTATAAACTGCTCCATTCCAGGACTTTCGGAAACAAAATACCCCAGGAACTGCCCTTTGAATCTTTGAATCTGGCAACTTTGGGCAGGTTCCTTGGGAAGAGTAGGGGTAATATTTATTCTACTCTTTTAAGAGATGGTGAAATAACGGTGCCACTAGAAGGCCATTGCCTCGATACTGCCACAGTAGCCATTAGAAGTCTGTAAAACTTGACCTCAGTGGATGTTCAAAGGGATACACACCATCAGCCCGAGAGCTGTGAGGCCTCTTTCTGGCACTGTCTGTGGCTCCATCACGCAGGGTCAGAGATAGTCAAGGCAGGAGGCAAAAGAAGGAATGATGAGAAGAAGAAAAGCATCCCCGGGTTTTCAATGTACCTTCAACCTCCCACTCTTCCCCTTATAAGACCCTCTGCCATTAGTCACAGGAGAGCACCACAGCATCAGTTATTCTCAAAGGATGGGAGAGAGTCCCCCAAACACACACTGTCGGGGTATAGACTGAAAATTCCTGAGTTATTCTGCTGGCACTACTACTACAACGCCTCTAACCTCCCAGGGCTGACCCAGACGTGTCTGTTGTCCCATTTTCCGTACATCCACTCCAGCTCTTTCTAAAGCCATGGTGCAGGGTGCCGGGTCTAACAGGGTGGGAACCAAGGAGGAGCAGAGGCTCTCTGGAAGCAGGTATCTACTGATCAGCTCCTGCCATCCAGCGAGAACAATGTGAATTCCCCACCCTCTCCATTCTCTTCATCCAGAACAGGGCCACTTTTATTATTTTATTTTTTGGTCCTCCACATGGAAGTTCATTTCTAAAAAGAGGGAGGCTTCTGCTGCTTACAGGAAAAAAAAAAGAAAAAGAAAGAAAGAAAAGAAAGAAGACCACGGCTCTAACCTCACTCATGCATCAGGCAGTCAAGTGCAATGGTTCAGAGCAGGAATTCACAGCCAAATAGCTAGGGCTGGATCCCAGGCTGGTTATTTACTCACTGCATGACCTTGAGCAAGTTTCTTAATTTTTATTCCCTGTTCCTTAGTTTCTTTACCTGCAACATGTGATTAACAATCCTACCAAAGAAAAACAAAAAACAAAACAAAACAAAAAACAATCCTACCTACCTCAAAGGGTCATTGTGAGGATTCAACGAGTTAACATATGTACATTGTTGAGGACAGGACTGGGACATAGTTAGGACTGTGCGTTTCCTTTTACTTTTGCTACAATGCGGCCTCCATGAGGATGAGGAATTCTGCAATTTTGTTCATTTCTGTTTCCCAAGTGCCTAAACCAGTCCCCAGCACATAGAAAGTACTGGATGAGAAAGTACTGGATGAATAATCACTGAATGGATCGAATGAATACATCTGGCTGCCATCACTCCTCGAAGCTGTGAATGCCACAAAGTAATACCACTTTTAACTGTCCCCTGGCCTCTCTCCTAACAATTGGTCCCTGGTCCTCTGGTGTCCTGCAGCCTGTAAAGGTGGTGCACGGCCTGGTAGAAGTGTCACTGCAATGAGAAGGATGAGGCACGTTCTGGGACCAGCTCTGTCCCTCCTATACCTGTGGCCTCCGCTTCTCTGAACTCTAAAATGCGAGGGTTGGAACCAGAAGCTCTGCGTGTATGTCTCAGCCAGGAGACTGACCGTGAAGACAACTGACCACAGACTAGAAGTGAAACTGGGTGGCTTAGTTGGTAAAAGTAGGTAGGCTCACAGAGTCCTGCTCCCAGGACATAAGTGTTCAACCATAAAAATATTCCAAAGCACCATCAAATATTATTCTAAAAATCTGTAATTCTTCTCTCAAATTACAGTATGCTGCTTCTCCATTACAACCCGTTGTATGTTTTATTACGATTTTCACTCAAAGTTGATGAAGAAAAGGGGTGTTGACCTGAAAACTGAAGTGCTCCTCTGAAGACCTTGAAAACCCGTGGACTCTGTGTGGCCACAGAAGGGATGCTCATCACTGCCACCCCTCACCTGGGAAAGAAGCAAGTCTGTGGAACAGCACACTCAAGATTCATTACTGTCAGTTCAGTGAAATTACATGTATTAGCACTCAGATTAGATTGTTTACATAATAACAATTACTACAAGAGGGAAGGCAGCACTTAAATGTGCCTGTGTGGTTGACACACGTGACTGATGAAGAGCCCACACCACGCACAGGGCACAGGCTGAGCCTCTCACCTGGCATCCACAAAGACGCTGAGGCAAGGTACAAACCATTGCTGGTGATGTGGCAAGCTTTAGTGAACACGGGGCTAATGGAAGTCCCTGTCAGACAATCTCAGGTTACTTAGGCCCAGCAAAGAATCCAATCTCCATTCTTCTCTTGTCACGAGCTAAACTTGACCTGTGGGATTAAGGTAATGACTTACTCCAAGAAACCCTCAGATCATTTTTGAAACTAACACGGTTCTGCTCTGAGAGACATGGGATGTTGGTCTTTCCTCTAAGGTATGGAACCTATGCCTAGCAGGACTTCAACATATCGTAGACCCACCTAGCTCTTTAGAACAAAAAGCTACCTTCCTACCTGACACAATGTTGGCTTACCAGCTCCAAGGAAGTATTAGTGGTCCAAGTGGTTTATTCTCTGAACTCAATGAGACTTTTTTAGCATTTAAGCCTGGTCTAAACAGCTCTGACCTAGATTTCTTCCACATTTAGAGATTATCAGTCCTTTTTTTTTTTAAACAGATTCCAGTTATGTGCCCTGGAAGCCATTCTCTTTGCTACCTGATGGCTTTCCAGCCTCTCTCTGAACCTCTTTCCATCTGCTCTGACTTGTGTCTAACACCTTTTGAACATTCATTCTTTCATTCAGTAAACTATCATTGCGCACCTATTGGGGGGTGTCCATTATGCATGCATTATGCCCTGCATTGAAAAATACAGCCCCTGTGGCTTCCCTGGTGGTGCAGTGGTTGAGAGTCCCCCTGCTGATGCAGGGGACATGGGTTCGTGCCCCGGTCTGGGAGGATCACACATGCCGCGGAGCGGCTGGGCCCGTGAGCCATGGCCGCTGAGCCTGCGCGTCTGGAGCCTGTGCTCCACCACGGGAGAGGCCACAACAGTGAGAGGCCCGTGTACCAGAAAAAAAAAAAAATACAGCCCCTGTTTCTCTCTGGTGGCCACTATCTCTGCTGCTGCTTCTTCCCTCACCTCAATCCACCTTGACATTAGTAATCCAACCTTTACTTTATCTCCTCATTATTTTTATTATGTTAATAATATGTATTCACCACAAAACAAATAAGAAATACAGATAAGAAGAAAGAAAAAAAGATAATTGAAACTTGAAATCATTTGATCATTACTTTTCCTTTCCAGGTAAGCAGATATCATAATACCAGATACAACATAAAAGGGGCAAATGTATTTTTGTTTCTTCATTTAACTTTTTATTTGAAAATAATTATAAACTCACAGAAAGTTGCAAAAATAGTACCTTTCACCCGGTCTCCCCCAGTCATCATCTTATATAACTATAGTATAATGAAACAGACATAAACAATTTACCAAAGAGTTCAGAACATTGGTAACTACAGTGTGATATCAAAACCAGGAAGTTGCACTCATATGTGTGTGTGTGTGTGTGTGTGTGTGTGTGTGTGTGTGTGTAATTCTATGAAGTTTTATCACCTGTGTAGATTCATATAATCACTACCACAAGATACAAACTGTTTCATCACCATCAAGGAACTCCCTCATGCTACTTCTATTTAGTTGCACTCACCCCTGTCTCTAACCCTTGGCTACCATTAGTATGTTCTACGTATCTATAATTCTGTCCTTTTGAGAATACTACGGAAATAGAAGCATGCTGTATGTGACCTATTGAGATTAGCTCTTTAAACTCAACATAATGCTCTTGAGATCCATCCAAGTTGTTACATGGACCAATATTTCATTCCTTTCTCTTGTGAGTACTATTCCATGGTAAGGAGGTACCACAGCTTGTTTAACTATTGAAGGACATTGGGGTTGTTTCTGATTTTTATCTTTTACAAATAAAGCTTCTATAAACATCTATGCACATGTCTTTGTTTGACCATAAGTTTTTATTTCTCTGGGATAAATGCCCAAGTACAATTGCTTTTATGGTAAATGCTTTTTTTTTTTGGCGGTACGCGGGCCTCTCACTGTTGTGGCCTCTCCCGTCGCAGAGCACAGGCTCCAGACGTGCAGGCTCAGCGGCCGTGGCTATTTTCCAGAATGGCTGTGTCAGAAATCCAGTTTCTCCACATCCTCACCAGCACTTGGTATTGTCACTATTTTTATTTTAGCAGTTCTAAGTACAAGGCATTTTTAATAGCAACAGTATCTCAGAAAGCATGGAGATAAACACAATGAAACTTAACTTCCTAACTACTTTATAAAAAAGAAACTAATAATTTTCACTTCTAATATGCAAGTTTTACTTGATGATGTTTATAACAGATTCTACCTCATTAAATATTACTTTAGCTTTTTTAACCTAAAAAATAATAATAAAGGTCAGTCTGGCGTGGAAAATTAATTCATAAGGTCTCACATTATAATAACACTAACTGAGGATATTTTGACAAGTGTGCAGGGTTTATGGGTAAATCCTAGAATATTGGAGAGAAGAGCTTACATTCTTCATCAGCAGGATGTCTCTATGTCTCATTTTGTTTGGGACAGTCCTGGTTTATGCCTGTTGTCCAGTATCTCACGTGGTTTAGAATTTTTTCTCGATTTTTCATTTTTAAACAAAGTATAATTAGCAATTGTTGCATTAAGATAAGCTGGAGTAGATTTAAGAGAACTCCATCAGAGCCAGAGAGATACTGGGATCAATGAGAAACATGAGACATAGAGACACGCTACTGTAACATATGTGAGAGAGTCTAGAGATTAAGTTCTTACATGGTAGTTTAGCCATTTATTGTAAATCTACAACTGTTTATTTTGTTGATAACATGTTTATACTGAAATAAGTCCTTTTGACCACAATGAATTCAATAAAAATGAAGGAGTATATTTAGTGGAAAATTAAGTACTAAACATCCAAGAAAGTTGACGATGAACATGTTTCTTGGACAAAACGTTTGTTGACGTTTATCATTCTCTATATGGGGGTCACAGTGATATCACTGACCACATGAGAGCCAGAAGACTAAATCTACTAAGGAAGCATCAATATCGATGCTTAATAGTTATTTTAAGAAGAATGCGCTGGGAAAAATGTTAACCACTAAAGCTTCGGAAGGTGCATTTATACTCACTGTGTGAAGCATGTGTTTAGATCATGTTTAAATCAAATGACTGTTCTCCTAAACACATTCCAATATATTTTCAATTCCAAGTTTTCTTGTGTACATAGAAAAAGTAAAACAAGAGATGTTATGTGTTATCTCCATTAATATTAGAATCACAATTAAATGCCACCAGTTTTATGTTAGTGTCATCATTTACTTGAAATAGAAAAATCTTTTAATTGCAATATTGGCTCACTGTTTTTCATCCAGTTCATGGAATCAAAGTAGAGGTTTTAGACGTTGATTCTTCCACATCTGATATTATTGTGAGTGCTACTAAAAATTCCATTTAAAAGTTTGACACTTAAAATAAAAATTTTTTGTGATAATAATTCAAGTTTTGGTAGAACAGACCGTCATGGTAAAGACAGTGTTCTCCAGTTACGGAGCAGAAGTGTATAACAATTAGTGTAGTACTCATATAATTTATACAGTAGTTATATCCACAGAAGATTCAATTAGGAAAATGGATAAATATAATTACCTACACATAGCATTACTGAATTACAAACCTGATATTAAAGACTCTAAATTATACCAGCATGGCACTACATGCTTTCTCTCTTTCCTGTCTGATATAAGATTTTAGAAATGCTTGAGTCTTGAAGAACTATATTCTATATCGACTTAAGTGCCCGTCAATGGCATTGAACATTTTTTTTTCATTGAACATTTTTATAAACAAGTTTTCTAAATTTGACTCCATTTCATTCAAAATTAGCTGGAAATACTTAAAGTATTTATTGAATGGAATGCCAAACAGTTCAGCTTCTGAAGTTTAATGAAATCACAATTACTAAAAACAAAGCTTAAAAATAAGAAGATATTGAAATGTATCCCTATACAAGCAAGATAGAAAGTGAACAACCCAGAAAGGAGAGTTCAAATAATCCCCAAGTATGATTTGAAATTCTGTGATTGTACCTGGGAATATCTCGTCTTGTAGGAAGTATCTTTTGATAAAATTCCTGTTTTTAACTGGATAAATTTATATTTTGTTTCAGGAAGAAATTTGAGAAGGTCTACAGTTTGGGGGCATTTAAATTTGGTAAAAGAGTCAAAAGATTTATAAATGGTGAAAACTTTATTTAATGAGATTTTGTTTATAAAAGTATTTGTTGAAATAGTTATCATAAATAGAGACAAAAAGACAGTCTTTGTGAAATTATTTGGCTGAAATATGCAATTTGAAAATTCAAATTAAAAACTTAAATTGAAAATATATTTTACTTAGCAGAATTTGCTTGCTCTGAGCTTAACAAGTATCTCAGCATCTATAGAGAGTATTTTCTCAGACAAGAGCCAATTTAAGGTGTTAACAATTTGAAAATTTATAAACCTTAAAATATAATCTTGGGGCTTCCCTGGTG
>NW_020175662.1:1506815-1683646 GCF_003031525.2 Neophocaena asiaeorientalis asiaeorientalis
TATATATATATATATATATAATCTTTAAGATGATTGTGAGCATTTATATGTGAACATTTAACTTAATAACAACATATTGAAAAAAAACCAGGAAAATACAATCGGCTTGATTATCAGACAGAACACTGTGCACTGATTAAAGCACATTAATATATACCAAGACTAATTAGTCAGATGATATCATTTCAAAGTTCAGATAATAGACATAAACAACTTCAAATTTTTTCTTCATGTACACTGTTCTGTTATTTTTATTCTTGAAAACTAATTTCTTTTTTGAAAATAGTCTTTGAACAGACTTCATAGGTCCACCATTCTAATAAAACTAATTTGTTGGTTAATAAATGTACATTTTTAAAAACTATATAATTTTTTAGTACCCTTTCATTCTTAAAACTGTCCAGATTTGGGTGATGAATTATATAATCACTCTATTCGTAAGGAGGCATTTTCATACTGAGATTTGGTCCAAAAAGTGGACTGCAGCACGTTCACATGTACCCAGCTTAAATACATAGATGGTTTGATGGCTCGGGTGGTTTTGAATTAGGTTATCCTAAGACTGAATAACGGACTGACCACAGTACATGGACCACACCAACAATGCACAAAATATCTCCAAGGATGTCTACCAAGTATTGGAGGATTCTTCCTCCCTTGTGGAGAAAGGGGGAAATTCAGTAACAAGAGTGGCTCTGACAGTCCCAAGAGGATAGTTATGTTTTTCACTGTACATAGAGCATAAAGGTAATAATGATGGTCTCCAATTTCATAAACAGTTGAAGAAAGGGATCTTAAACAGTCCTTAAATCCCATATTGCCTAGGAAAGGAAGAGGGACATAGTCTAACCTTCCTCCATGACAGCCGTCTGGCTAACCTTGCTTCACACGATAATCCGACACCAATAGTCCAAACTGTTGGGTTCTAGTGGAACCACTGAAAGATTTATACCAGGCTGCACCTCCATAGAGATAGTCTTGGCACATTCGGGGGCTAATTTGTGATTTCTCAAAAACCTTTCCAGATTTAGAGAGCAGCAAGCTTAGTGGAAAGAATATAAAAGTTGAAGCTAGATATCATTTCACCAGCTATGTTTTCTTGAGCATCAGAACCCCTTACCTGTAAAATAAGAATGATGATAATAATACCTTGCATGAAAGAGAATAATTTGAGCAGTGAGAATAAGAATAATTTGCTATTTAAAATACAACTATTCCTACTTCCATCCCTAGGAAAGGAGACAGTTTCTCTTAGGAGTAGGTCAAGTTTTTGCCCAGTAGAATGTTTTGATGAGTGCCCACACTCAAACCCTAGGCATGGACCATGGTTTAGAAAGATATTAGGAAAAAAAAGAGGAAGTTATAGATAAACTAAATTTCAGTAGATATGGACAGAAATTTGAGGGAAACATTTAATCCGAAGTTCTCTGCTGTGAGCTGCTGTGATCCCTAGACCCAGTGCTCTTCCACTATTACCCTAGGCACTTTAATAAATATGTAGTCCATCTGATTGCCTTGTAAGGAGTGGTATTTGGGGAAATTCTAGGACAGGGCTACCTTTGTGGGCACGTGACCTGTGCAGTCACACCCCCAAGCTTAGAAAGGCCACATTCTTGGTTTAATGTTCTCCTGTCACCATCTTGAAATTTTTAATTATTTTTGACAGAGGGTCTCCTTATTTTCCTCTTGCACTGGGCTCTACAAATTATGTAGCCAGTCCTGTTCCAGGAGCACAACCTGTGTTCTTTTATGGGGTCCATGGGTCTGTGGGACAGACAAGGGAAAAGCTCCAAAGGCCAGATATTAATGAGACTGAGAATGCAGTAGGAACATGAAATCAGAGCTGGCAGTGACCACAAGAATCTATCCCAATCTTGGTGAGAAAACTGGATTTCCACAGAGAGTTAGGACATTCAAACCAATTTTATGTAAATTTCAAAGGTAGGGCAAGCCCAACATTATCTGTATTACATTAGCAATGATTGATAGATAGATGATAGATAGATAGATAAGCAATATTGTATGTAACACGGCTGAAACATGGTTATCCTCAATAAATGATTAGCATTGTTGCTATTTTAGGGTCATACCTGAGTAGCAATGAGAAAGTGTGAGAGGTGTGACTATACATGCATACATGTGCACACATGTGTTGTGGATGTTCCTCTAATTCTCTCTTCCAAATAGTGCATCTCCAAATGTACAAATTTTGGAATCTTAAATTCTACAAAATCTACTTACACACGTCACTTGTGGTGTGAATGATATTTTTTAGTCTGCTTGTAGCCTTACCAGGATTTCCAGGGCTAGACCTACAATGAAAAGAAGGTGTTAATGGGAAAGCAGAAGGGTACAGGTAATGAAAATTATACTACTTCAA
Source organism: Neophocaena asiaeorientalis asiaeorientalis (assembly GCF_003031525.2). Lineage (NCBI taxonomy): Eukaryota > Metazoa > Chordata > Mammalia > Artiodactyla > Phocoenidae > Neophocaena > Neophocaena asiaeorientalis. The sequence goes on from NW_020175662.1 coordinate 1,509,196, forward strand.
AGTGTTTATGGAGAAACATTTTTAACACTAATAGAGCCATGGCCCAACCTTACTACGAATGTCATGACTGGAGCCATTTTCCCTTTGAGGACGCCAGGGAACAGGAAGAACTCACTTTATTCCAAACACAGGAGAGGCTGAATACTTCCCTTGGACCTGTGGCCCTTACTGATCTTATCCTGAAACACCTTTGCTTTTCCACTTGAGGTGGAAGAAAATTTCTGTAATAGATTCCGCTTTCTTTGTTCCTTGATATCCTCTGGAAAAGAACAATTAAACATCCAAAATGACCACACACACCTTTCACCTCCACTGGATCTATAGTCCTGTTAATGTCAAAGTTGCCCAATAAAGGAAAACCCCTAAACTCTCGAAACAGGGATCTTCGACTTTGGGATATGAGTCAATGATGTAAATAGGTGATATAAGACACTTTCTTGAACATTAACCTACACTAAAGTGTACTGAAGGCATGAGAGAGTGGCTACCGGGTGCTCACTAGCCTCATTTCTGTTTTTTTTTTTTTTTTTTTTTTAGTACGATGGAGCACAGGCTCCAGACTCACAGGCTCAGTGGCCATGGCTCACGCACAGGCCCAGCCACTCCGCGGCATGTGGGATCTTCCCAGACCGGGTCACGAACCCGCGTCCCCTGCATCGGCAGGCGGACTCTCAACCACTGCGCCACCAGGGAAGCCCTCATTTCTGTTCTTATTCAGAAAGAGAATGTGGTAGGAAGATTTTAAGATGACCCCCCAAACAGTGACACCCTTGAGTGTCAGTGGGACCTGTAACTTGTTTCTAACCAGTGGAATATGGCAAAGGCAATGTGATATCACTCCCATGATTGTTATGTTATATGGCAAAAATGAAGAGATTTTTCAGATGTGATTAAGGTCTATAATCAGTTGACTTCAAATTAAAAGAAAATTATCCTGGGTGGGCCTGACCAAACCAGGTGAACCCTTTAAAAGAGAGTCTAGAGTTCAGAGATGCTGGCTTTGAAGAAGCAAGCTGTCATGAATTCTACAGCTGCAAGAAAATGAACTGCCAACAACTATGTGAAGTTGGAAGAGGACCCCAAGCCTCAGATGAGACCTTAACCCCAGATGGCACCTTAGTTTCAGCTTTGTGTGACTCTGAGTGGAGAAGCCAGCTAAGCAGTGCCCGTAAAATCCTAAATGTATGCTGTTTTAAGGCACTGAGTTTCTGGTAATTTGCTACACAACAATAGAAAACTTAATAGAGAGGGGTAGAAAATTAGGGGTGAGGGCCAAATAGGGAACCCAGCCTACCAAGGAAGTCATGAGCTAGATGACAATTAAAGCTAACTGAAGATGCTCAGTTGCTAAGAGCCCAGCATGGGACTGCCTACTTGACAGGGAAACATAAGTGAGAAAGGCAGTAATAAATTGCTTTTTAGATCTGAAATAAAAGCCACCACTCACTTGATTATCATCTGAAGCACATCCATAATCATAGCTGGTTTAAACAAAACAAAGAAACCCAAAAAACAACAACAAAAAACCCAGAAACACACTCTCAGGGTTACTGATTATATCCTCCAAAGTGCTTGTGCGAATTAGTCAGCGACTCTGGCTCTTTGCTATATCTTTGAAAGATAGTAGTATTTAGATCCTACTGTGCTCTCATCCAGCTCTCCAATCAGCTAGAAAACCTGAAGGTATTTTTTCAGAGTCATAAAAGAAAGCAGTGTGTGAGTTCTAGAATCACTAAAAAGTATTATCTGATGACTGATTTTCTATCATTCTGATACTCAATTTAGAAATGGAATGAAAGAGAACGGGAAGAGAATTGGGCTCCACTGATGTGTGAAAGCCTTGAAAAACCTTTAGTCATGTTTAGCACTGGAGCTTCTAGGTGAAAGGAAGCATATGAATATATATGAAAGAATTTGCTTAAAGAGTGTTGCTTTCTTTATGCCTTCATTCTTAAATGAATCCATTTTGTCATCAATTGAATCTCATTTTAAATGCTCCAGGGAGCTCAGTATTTGAAGGGTTTCTACAGTAAGTCAAAGTAAAGCTTTTAGTGGTGTATACAATTAGGCAACCTAAGAATTCTGTTCTACTGATACATACTTTTGTATACCAAGACTTTTCATAGTGAAGAACTGATTTTACAAAACTAGATTCAATTAGTTTTCGTGAGGTGCAGTGCCCACTGAAACTTCAAATTAAAGAATGTTGCTCTCCATTTGGTCCTAAAAGGATGAGGTCACCAGCCACTGCAGTCCAGTCGCTGACTTTAAACACACCTTGAAAGGAGATCAGGAATGAGGCACTCTGTGCTTTGGGAAAAACTGACAGAACAGGCCTTCAGATAGGTATTTTCAGGAGAAACTTTTATGAACCCAATTTCTTGTACCTTCTTATGCCTAGAAAAGCACTAAAACCCTTAACGGAGACATCTGCTCCTTGTGACTGGCAGCAGCCTTCTACCAAGACGTGTGCTTGACTGCACTTTCCCCTTCACCAAAATCATACGTAACACTGACCTTACCCCCTACCTCTGTGGAGCAGTTCCTCAGAGCTATCTGAGGAGTTGTCTCCGGGGCTGTAGTCCTCAGTGACCCCAAATAAAAAACTCACAGCTCTCACATTGGGCGGTTTTGTTTTTTATTTTTCAGTTAACAAAACCTTGGCTGATGTGGTGTGGTCCCAGATGGGCCTTGTTAAAAGATAGTAGAGGGCTTCCCCGGTGGCGCAGTGGTTGAGAGTCTGCCTGACGATGCAGGGGACGCGGGTTCGTGCCCCAGTCCGGGAGGATCCCACATGCCGCGGAGCGGCTGGGCCCGTGAGCCATGGCCGCTGAGCCTGCGCGTCTGGAGCCTGTGCTCCGCAACGGGAGAGGCCACAACAGTGAGAGGCCCGCGTACCACTAAAAAAAAAAAAAAAAAGTGATGTCCATCAGGAAGGCTATAGACCTCAGAGGCTTCTAGATGAGACATGGCCAGACCTCCAAGCCAGGTGTTAAGGGAAGAAAGCTCAAGGTCTTAGGAGACAATGTCTTATATTTTGCAGTCTGACTCCGTGGATTCAAGTCCTGAAACCTCAGCATACTAGCTGTGTCACCAGTGGAAGCACTTAGCCGCTCTGTGCCATCCCTTACCTGTACAACGGAAAAAATAAAATCCCAATTGCACAGGGCTACTATGAGGATTAAGTACAGCACAATAAAGTACCCGGTGCTTAGTCAGCTTTTGGTCGTTGTTAACTCTTTCTATTTGGCACGAGAGAGTTGTAGAGGCTCCAATTATTTAAAAGACCAACTAAACCTGGGAGGAAGAAAAACAAAAAATAGTGCCAAAGGAATTAACACGCCACAGGAAAAAATGCTAGTTTCTCCAGCAAGAGAATGCCTTGGGCATTTACAGTTCAATGACTAGGTACTATTTCTAATCATTATCTCATTTAGAATTATAATGAAGAACGTTGGGAATAATTAACCCCATGCTATAGTCCCAGGAGCCTGTCATTGCAGGTAGGAAGGATTAGGTACCAGCTCTGTCGGTCCTGGCATGTGAGCACATTTATTTCCCCCAGTGATACCAAGTCATCCTGCCCGTCTTTTCGGGGGCTCAGTAAATCCTCCCCACCTCCCGCCCCACATAGTGGCAAGGAGCATTCGTCTCATGCTTGGTAACGCTTTTATAGTCATAGAATAGCAGCAGCTCCTGAAACCTCCAGCGCTTTGAGAAGCTTAGGAATGACACCAGCCACAAGTGAGCATCTCGTTAGAGCCCGAGGTGGTAAATCCTCTTTAGGCTGAGCTGCCAGCCTGGAAGCCCACTCCCTCCTTTGTTAGAAATTCTAGTCACAAAACCCACAATAAAATGCTGCAGGCGCATCGAGAAAGCACATAATGAAATCAAATGAGTCTTGTCCCTTACATTTACATGCAAAGCATATCAAAGGAGCATCCAGTTTGTCCCTGAGACCAACACAATGGATTCTTTTGTGTGGGAGGAGAGGAGATATATGAAGCTGAATTAGGAAGCAATTCCAATTAAAAGGGCTGTGTTTAAGGCTCCAAAGACAATGCAGCCTTTGCTAGACACTTAGCTATTAGACGTGTCTGGCTGCCCAGGTGGTTTTGTGGCAATTGAATGAGAGCTGGGTGGAGAGGAACGCGGCAATACCACCACAGGGTCCCAGGCTCCAGGTCACACTGCCTCCCTTCCAACTCACTCCTGGGTGACCTCAGGGCCCAACAGGGTTGCTATGAGGATAAAATGGTATAAACCATCTCGGGCAGTGCCAGGCGCATGCTAAGCCCATGTTTGCTATTATTTTTATGATTTCCCACTAGGTCCCACACAAGAGCTGGCAGGGGGGTTTCCCTGGTGGCACAGTGATTAAGAATCCGCCTGCCAATGCAGGGGACACGGGTTTGAGCCCTGGTCCGGGAAGATCCCACATGCTGCGGAGCAACTAAGCCCATGCACCACAACTACTGAGCCTGCGCTCTAGAGCCTGTGAGCCACAACTACTGAGTCCACGTGCCTAGAGCCCATGCTCCGCAACAAGAGAAGCCACCGCAATGAGAAGCCCGCGCACCGCAGCAAAGAGTGGCCCCCGCTCACTGCACCTAGAGAAACCCCGTGCAGCAACGAAGACCCAGCACAGCCAAAAAAAAAAAAAAGAGCTGGCAGGGGCCGCAATCACCCAGGTGACAATGAATGGGACCTTGGAAGGGCCTGCCCTTGAAGGCCACCTGCTATGTGGTGAAGGGAAAGTTGTCCGCTGGTACAAAGGCCTCTTAAACTCAGTACAATTTTCTTTCCTAGAGAAAGAGAGTCCCTTTTACAATATTTGGTAGCTCAGACGTGTGCCATTTGAATTAGCTCAACTGTTTCCCACACACTTTTCATATACTGTAGCTTTAGAATCAGAGACTTGAGAGATGGCAACTTGGAGATAGATTATTGCCTGTGGCAGGTTGTCTGCAATTTTTCTCCAGAATCTTCATTCGTCTTAAATGGAAGTCACCTTCTTGAAAGCGAGTACACAGGCTGCCTTGTGTAGCTCAGATCTGAGGCTGAAACGTTACAACCTATTCGTGTATGTGGAGGATCACACACGTAAGGGAATCAGGGGATTTAGCCTTTGGCTGTTTCCCCCTTGCTTGTTCACCAAAGTGCCTCTGGAGTTTGCTTTAGCACAGAGGTCCCAGACATTCTTGGTTTTGTAACTTTAAGTGCCATTCTTCATCGACCTTATAAAAAGGGTAACGATTTTCAATTGGGAACGTGGGTTGGGGGAAGTTTGAAGCATAAACAGAAAACTGGTGAAACTATGGAATATAAGAGAAATTAAAAACTGAAAGAAACCATGCGAGGTTCTGACAGACATGAGGTGCCTGAAGACCCTCGTGTGCCCCGGAAACAAGAGACTAGCACAGTCCCCACTACAATGAGTCACTCTACAAAGTGTAGATGCAGTTGTCACATACAAAGCACAGAATATGTATCTGGGTGCTCATTTCGAATATGGGCTTTATTATTTTGAAGATATAAACGGGCCTAAATCACAGTGCCTTTCACATGAGAAAGCCCCGAGGAATAACACATGAAGCTGTCACTCTTGTAATGACATTTTTAAACCAGTCATGAGGAAGGGAGAGGCATTGGAAAGAGGAGGCTACAAAAGGAGCTTTCTTTCCATTTGTAATATTGAATTTCCGTAAGAAAAAGGACCTAAAGCAATTATGACAACATGTAAATATTTGTTAAATCTATGTAGTGAGGCAGGTATTTGTTATGTCACTCTCTATACTTGGTTGTGTGTTTGGGGGTGGTGGGATGAACTGGGAGACTGGGATTGACGTGTCTGCGCTGCCATGTGTAAAACAGAGAGCTAGTGGGAACCTGCTGTATAGCACAGGGAGCTCAGCTCAGTGCCCTGTGGTGACCTAGATGGATGGGATGGAGGGGGAGAGGTACAAGAGGGAGGGGATATATGTATATGTATAGCTGATTCACTGCGTTGTACAACAGAAACTAACACAACATTGTAAAGCAACTATACCCCAATTAAAACAAAAGTATTGGGCTTCCCTGGTGGCGCAGTGGTTGGGAATCCACCTGCCAATGCAAGGGACACGGGTTCAATCCCTGGTCCGGGAAGATCCCACATGCTGTGGAGCAACTAAGCCCGTGAGCTACAACTACTGAGCCTGAGTGCCAAAACTACTGAGCCCGTGTGCCACAACTACTGAGCCTGAGTGCCACAACTACTGAAGCCCGTGTACCTAGAGCCCATGTTCCACAACAAGAGAAGCCACCGCAATAAGAAGCCTGTGCACCGCAACTAGAGCAGCCCCCACTCGTCGCAAATAGAGAAACCTGCGTGCAGCAACAAAGACCCAATGCATACAAAAAATAAAAAAATTAATTTTAAAAAAAGGGCTTCCCTGGTGGCGCAGTGGTTGAGAGTCCGCCTGCCGATGCAGGGGACACAGGTTCGTGCCCCGGTCCGGGAAGATCCCACATGCCGCGGAGCGGCTGGGTCCGTGAGCCATGGCCGCTGAGCCTGCACGTCTGGAGCCTGTGCTCCGCTAAGGGAGAGGCCACAACAGTGAGAGGCCTGCATACCGCAAAAAAAAAAAAGTATTTTGAAATATTTTAAAATAATTGTGTAGATTTCGAAGGAAAAGCAGCAGAGCTTTTGGCAACTAAAAAGAGAGGAGTCTTGACTCATAACAGCACAAGGAAAAGCAAATAAAGTAAGTGAGGAGTAGCTCAAAGCTTCCTTCGAGGTGGGTTTCAGAATGACGCTGAAAGGTACAGCTTGTGCGAAGAAAAATCCACTCCCTTTGTTGCAGCCAAATCTGTTTTAAGTCAAAGGAGAAATAAAGGGCTGGGCAGGTGGCCTGGGCAAAGGGGTGCTGCCCCTGAACTCACCAGCAGGGGCTCAACTCAAAGTGCTCTTCTTTTTTCTCTGACTTCAGTGAGGTATGAAATATAAATTTAAATAATCTAACAAATAGGCAACAACAACAAGACAATAGTTTGGATACTAGTCAGTTTAGACAAAATGGTGATGAAATGCGAAGTAGCTTTGAAAACCCTATTGAAAACATAGGCTGGCATAACTAAGAAAAGGTATCACCAGAATACAAATTCAGAATTGATCTGTTTTGTTTCCTCATGAAGAAAAAAAAAAATACCATCAAAACAAAGAGGAAAAACCCAGATAGCGTGAGTTAATTCAGTATTCAACCTAATCATGAAAGTGTCTCCCAAAGTGGGCTTACTTGCAATTTCGAGACTAACCACTCTCCATGGTCAAGTGGAAGGCCAGATTGCAAACGTGTTCCCTGCACAGAAGAAGGCTGTTGTGAGGAAAATGAAATCTGAAAAGCCATAACGTGTTGGTTGTGAGGAATATAAGTCATAGAAAATCTTCAGTTCATTTACCTGTGATAAAAATTTCAGGGTAAGTGGCAAGATAAACATCGTGAATCCTCTTTGTTCATGAAAGAGTCCTTTGACCAGGATTTCTTTGACATAGTAAAAGAGACTGTCTCAAATCAGACTTTCCTTCTCCCCAAAACTGACCATATAATAAGAAATAGTTAAGTGAAACTCCCTCCAATGTGGACCTGCACACGTGTCAATTCCAAGTATCTTTTCCTTAGTCATGGCCCTAACACACATTGTAAACTGGAGAAACAGGTTGCTATTTCAACCCACAATTATATTTTAACCTAATTTTCAACATATTGTGACTCTTAGAAGAGGAGACAAATTGCTGGGAGCCAAACCTCACATATGTGTTTTCAGACTGTATAGACTAAACATGACTCATCCTTCCAAAATTACCAAAGGGAACCATAGAGGCCCACTGCTGTTTTCTTTTTTTCCCCCCTAATGATAAGTAATTTAAAAGATTATATTAAAACAAACATGGAGGTTGTGCTTGTTAGGACATTTGGGGTTACAAGTAACAGAAATCAAGGATACAGGGAGACCCCAAGGTCGAGAATACATGAGGCCTCGGGAGTGGCTGACACTCATAACTGGATCACTCTGAGAAATGACTTCATCTTCTCGGAAGAAGAGCTTTCTTTGCTACTCAGTCCCCATGTTGAACAGGAAATGGGCACCAATAGCTTGCAAGTTTCAAAGTACCAGCCACTCCAATTGCTGGCTTGTGCTCTCACTCCCTCCTCGTCACACACCCGCTATCATCTTGGGTTCCCTCACTTAACTCCAAATGTGTAGTTCAGGGATGCTCACTGGTTCAGCTTGAACCACGTATCTGTGGCCGGCACGGCAAAGTCTCACAGCTGCCGAGGGTGAAGCCAGTAGTCCAGAGAAGAGGATGTGGCAAACGACCTATGAATTTCACTACACATATGTTACAGAGCAGAATGCTCCTTATAATGCAGGAGACGTGGGTTCGATCCCCAGTCAGGGAACTAAGATCCCACATGCCGCGGGGCAACTAGGCCAGCGGCGCCTCAGCTACTGAGCTCACACGCCTCAATGAGAGAGCCCACATGCCGCAAACTACAGAGCCCATGTGCCCTGGAGCCCGTGCACCACGACTACAGAGCCCACACACCCTGGAGCCCGTGTGCTACAACTAGAGAGAGAAAACCCACAAGCCACAACGCAGAGAAACATCCCGCATGCCTCAACAAAGATCCCGCGTGCCGCAACTAAGACCCGACTCAGCCAAAAATAAATAAAATAAATCCTTTTTTTAAAGAAAGACTTAGTGGTTTGGAATAAGAACTGTTCTATAATATCGCATAATTCTGTGGGCCCGACATTCCCACAGGGCTCAGATAGGGAGTCCTTCTAGTCAGTGAGAGCAGCTGGCAGATGGACTAGTCTTGAGGGTCCAAGATGGCCTCGCTCATGTGTCTGGGGCCTCCAGGGGGATGCCCAGAAGCCTGGGCTCAGCTGGAACTGTTGATTGAAGTGCCTATACATCGCCACTTCAGCAGGGCGGTCTCAGGTAATCGAATCCAGGACTCCCAGAGAAACTGGGAACTGTCCCAGCACCACATCTGCCATATTCTGTTGCTCAAAGCAACCGCCGAACCCGCCTACATGTAAGTGGACAGAGACCCTGTCTCTCCACAGGAGGGGGATCAAAGAACTTGTGGCCATCTCTAATCCACTACAGAGAGAGAATGGTAGGGGCGAAGGAGCTGTGTTGTTTTTTTTTTTCGCAGTACGCGGGCCTCTCACTGTTGTGGCCTCTCCCGTTGCGGAGCACAGGCTCTGGACGCGCAGGCTCAGCGGCCATGGCTCACGGACCCAGCCACTCCGCGGCATGTGGGATCCTCCCAGACCGGGGCACGAACCCGTGTCCCCTGCATTGGCAGGCGGACTCTCAACCACTGTGCCACCAGGGAAGCCCTAGCTGTGTTATTTTAAATATGGTGGTTGGGGAAGACTTTTCTACTCAGGTGATTTTTTTTTTCCCCCTGAAAACTGAGGCTTATGAATAAATAAAATGTGCATACAGTTTCTGAGTCCAGCTTTGGGCAGCCAATTCTGACTGCCACACCCTCAGACCCCACGCTGCCATAAGGATATCTCAGTTGGAATGTTTGACCATCACCAATTAGAGCAACTTCTTACTCCCCAGGTGAAAGACACCAGAGTTCAAAGAACCCAGGCACCAAGCAAGGCGGTGCCAGTCGGCAGTAGAACATGACCCCACGCCCAGCTCTTCTACCCAGAGCTCCTATTTAAAAGTTCAGTGCTTTTTCTACAACTCCATGTTTTTTCTTATTTTTACAAAACTCTTTCTAGAATCAGTGTTAGCACATGATTTAGCATTTGACACTTTCCTATTATAAAGTACACATATTTTGCATCAATAAGAATGTAAATTCCTTAAGGAGAGACTTACGTTTACACTTCTCCAGGGCCGCTGTGTACAACTGTGCAGTTTGTAAGCTGCCGAAGAGATCTGACCAGGTTCAGGAGGGGGATGAAAGGAGCCTGCACTTTCGCCTGTGAGGCTGTGTGCTGTGGGGCAGGATTGCACTGCCCCAGAGGAATGGGCATCTTTCTCCAGTACCTACAAAGGAGGGGCAAGTGGTAGCCCTGTACTTCTCTTACAAAGTGCACACTGTGTAATATAGTGCTGGGCACACCTGGAAGGACCCTGGGGTGGGGCAGGGGGAGGGAAGTAGAGAGAATGGGATGTGCTAACAGCATTCAGATTCCTCCAAAAGTGTCTCTCACGGACATGCTTTGATTATCTTTGCTCTGTAACAAACCACCTCAAACCTAGCGGACTAATACAGCTATTTTATTGTGCTCACAGATGCTGTGGGTCAGGAATTCAGATGGGGCAGAGCAGGGATGAATTGTCTCCGTTTCGTGATGCCTGGGGCCTCAGCTACAAAACCCGTGTGGGAGCTGGACTCATCTGGAGGCTTCATTACTCACATGTCTGGTACCAAGGCTGAAATGACTCAAAGGCCAGCCTCCACTGGCACTGTCAACAGGAGCACACGTGTGTGGCCTTTCCATGTGACTTGGGTTTCCCACAGCATGGCGACCAGCTCTGAGATACAGCACCTCAGGAGGGATGTCCAGAAAGCAAGTCTTGTGAGAAAACCTGGAGGAAGCTGCATGGCCTTCCTGGCCTAACCTCGGAAGTCACCCTCCATGCCACATTATTGGATGCAAGCATGTCACTGTGGCCGGTTACATTCAAGGGCAGGGACAGAAGCTTCTGCCTCTTGACGGTAGCACTGCAGACGAGCATGTGGGATGAGGGATGTCGTCACAACCATCTTTGGAAAATGCAACCTGCCACAGGGCACATCTCGTCAACAACCCAGTACCACGAAAGAAAGAGAGCAGTAATTGAGGGATTAAGCCTCCTAGACGCCCCCCGGGATGCTCATGGTGAAGGGCTCTCTGGGGCAGGGTGCAGAGGTACTGCTTTCTGAGGCCAGCACCTGAGTCTTCAAAAGCCCCTCTCTTTTAAATCCGCCGTCAGGAAGTAAGCTCAGCACAGGCAATGTGGGCAGCTGCACAAATACCCCAGCTGCTTTTCGCCCTTGAGCTTGGTAGTTATGCCACCGGGAAATTCCACAGACGAGGCTGACAGGTTGAGGGTTTGCCTCTTTTTCAATCTGTGGGCCACCAACTAACTGTCAAAGTTACCAGGGCTCAGGCAAGAGCCAGATGTTCTTAACAGATGTGCAAAGTAGGCAGTTCCCTTATTACATCTTTTTAAGTTGTCCAATGCTGTAAGATGCCTTTTTAGTCTAATGCAGGGTTGGACATCCCTGGCAAAGCAATTGTAGCCATTTCCTCTATTTTAGTCCACATGAAGTAACCCAGCCATGATCTCAAACCTTTTTTCTTTTTAACTAATTGGGTGGCCTTCTGCAGCTGGGCTATGGAAACCAAGGAAAGTTTCAAATTGAAGAGATATATATAAAGTTGTGAAATGCATTCCTCCATCCCACCCCTTGCCACTATCCCTCTCCATTAATAAAGACATACTTACCTGGCTTATGAAAGAATGCAAGGAGAAGTCACCAGACATAATTGCAAGTACATCATAGTGATCTCTTTCTACCTCTATCCCATCGACTCTACCTGGACTTCACACCTGGAGGATTTGGGGGAAAGTGTAGTAAAGCTACCATTTAGCTACAGAGTATCACCAAATAATAAATACCAAGTCCACCCTCCCCTCTCCTTTCCTCTGACCTAGCTATTCTCCAGTTGTGTTGTCTGCAAAATGAGCTGTCACCAGATCAGGGCTCATCGGATCAGAAGTGGGAGGGAGCTGCACACCCACAAAAGAAATGCCCCCGTGAACACAGGATTTCTTTCCTCTATCAAGAGTTATTTAAATGCATATAAGCAAACTGCTTTTATTATTCAACGTAAACATAAAATGCCACTGTTTAAAGTCTGCATTTAGCGACATTGTGCACCAACATCTGTTACAACAAGAGAATGCGCTAATCCATCCCATTTCCCATGCCCCCAGCACCACCACCCTGCACCCGCCAACACGACAATGTATATTTAGGGTTACAAAGTGCTAAGACCGAAAGCAGGTATGTGTAGGAGAAGAAATACGTATGAGAAGACATGAGAGTGACAATCAGATATTTGTAAGGAATGAGAATGAGGTCTTTGTAGAGCTTCGTTGAGCCCTGGCCTGTGCTGAGCCCCATGCTGGGAGAGTTCTAGGTGAGAGAGCTGACAGAACCCATTCGTGACTCTCAGTGGGCCCCGACTAGGCCTGTAGCACTGAAAGTGAGCTTAGGCCCTTAGGACTCAGTAAGAAATAAAACATGGAAGTAACTACGTTTTGTGACTAACACAGAGGCTCCAATCCCTGGTGACAAGGTGTGTCAAAGCATTCCTCCCACCCCTGAGCCTGAAAAGATGCAAAAGGCAACAAGCCAAGGCTCTGGGCTCTTCTGACCTGGCGAGTTCCTCCAGGGCTGGCGAATCCACTGAACTTCACATCCACTTCAGTCCATTAGAAACAGAGCAGCCATATCTGCTTGTATCTGTGACCATGTGTAATGGCTGACTTTGTGTATCAATCTCGCTGGGTCATGGCACTCAGTCAAACACCAGTCTAGAGGTTGCTGTCAAGGCATTTGTTAGATGCGATTAACATTTAACCCAGTAGACTTTGAGTAAAGCAGACTAGCCTCCATAATGTGGGTGGGTCTCATCCAATTAGATGAAGCCTTAGGAGAAGAGACTGAGGTCCCCCAAGAAAAAAGGATTCTGCCAGCAGACTGTCTTTGGACTCAAGCTGCAACATCAGGTCCTCCCTGGATCTCCAGCTGGGCCTCCGTGCAGATTTCAGACTTGTCCTCTTCCACAGTCAAATGGGCCAATTCCTTAAAATGAATCCTATTGGTTCTGTTTCTCTGGAGAACACTGACTCTATACTATGTCTATACACTCTGCACTGCTTACTGCTTGATTCACTCGTGTAGTGGGGACTGCAAGTTGCCTGTCTGCCTTATATCCATTCTTCTCTTCTTTCTTGGTGTCAGAAACCTACTTTTATTTAGGATGGTAATGTTCTAGCTAAAAGACTACATTTCCCAGTTTGCCTTACAGCCAAGGATGGCCCCGTGACTTAGCTCTGTCCAATGACAGGTAAGCGAGCATTGTTGACTACGATTTACAGAAAATCTTCTTAAAAGGAAGAAAGGTTGTTGGCATGCACCCTCTCTCCCTTTTTGGGTTTTCTGTCTGGAACTCTGATGGTGGTTTGAACTCAGTGGCCATCTTGAACCATGAAACCGTGCACTAAAAATAGCAGAGCAGAAAAGTACCAGCTCTGGACTGCCTACTCCCTTTTACTTGAAGGAAAACTAAAATTCTACCTTTTAAAATGGATGGAAGTTACAGGATGCAGATCTCAGTTCAATATAAAGAAGACTCTTCTAAAAGGGGGCTGCTCAATAACAGAGTAACTTGCATTATGAGGCAGTGAATATCCTGTCATGGGAAGTATGTAATTAAAGACTGGATATCCACCTATCAAGGATGCTGGTTTATGGTTTATTTATAGTCTGTTAGTCTATGTATGTGTTTTGACAGAATTAAAAGCTCCACTTTAGGAATTTTAAAAAGAAAGAAAAGGGTAAATTTAATATTCATACTTGTACTATCTAGTTCTTAATTTAGGTAGTGGGATTGAGGGTCTCCATCTTATCACTGTGCTTCTTCCCTTATGTGTATGTTTCCCATGTTTTTAAATATATATTAGATATAACATGATGATTTTTTTTAATGTTACTTCTTTTTAAAAAATATTTATTATTTCTTTATTTTGGCTGTGCCGGGCCTTAGTTGCGACATGCGGACTCTTATTTGCGGCATGCATGAGGGATCTAGTTCCCTGACCAGGAATCGAACCCGGGCCCCCTGCATTGGGAGCGCAGAGTTTTACCCACTGGACCACCAAAGAAGTTCCTACATCATGATTTTTATTAGAGAGGAGTTAAGGAGGCAACTTTGGGTGTTGTACCCAAAGGGAGCCACAGCCAGTGCCCATTCACTATTCTCCCTTCTCTGGGGCGAGGTTGGAGACTTTGTGGTCTGGGCACTCCTCCTTCTGGGAGGGCGTGATGAAAGCATATCATTTAGGGCTCCCGGACCATGACTAACTGAGCTGGCCACCTGCCTCTCACCTGTTCCTGGGCGGTTTGGAGCAGTAGAGCTGGGTCTCAGGGCACTACCTGAAGAATATGAACGTGATGGTAACAGAGGCAGCCTGGGTCTGTGTCCAGAGTTCATATCTTTGTAGTGTCCCTATCTTCTCTCCACCCCTATTATAGCCCCCTCTTCTAACTTTTCACTCATTCCTCTTTGCTGAGACTTCACCTTTAAAGCAGAAAGCTTATTTCTCATTGACTTTTTTTTTAAGTTTTTTTTTTTCTGGTTTGTTTTTTTATACATTTATTTTATTTTTGGCTGCGTTGGGTCTTCGTTGCTGCATGTGGGCTTTCTCTATTGTGGTGAGCAGGGGCTACTCTTCATTGCAGTGCACAGGCTTTGCAGTGGCTTCTCTTGTTGCGGAGCACGGGCTCTAGGCGTGCACAGGCTTCAGTAGTTGTGGCATGTGGGCTCAGTAGTTGTGGCTCACGGGCTGTAGAGCGCAGGCTTAGTAGTTGTGGTGCACGGGCTTAGTTGCTCCATTGCATGTGGGATCTTCCCAGACCAGGGATCGAACCAGTGTCCCCTGCATTGGCAGGCGGATTCTTAACCACTGCACCACCAGGGAAGCCCGACTTACTTCTTTTTAAAATTCAGTCAGAGTTGTGAGGGAGCCTGAACTGATGTTCAATTGCTGCATCTTATTCTGGGAACATGGGAAAAATTAATAAAGCGAGACACTCTTCTGGCCAGATGGATTTGACCAAAACAAGGTTTTTTGAGTTGTTTTTTTTTTTACATTCTGAGACAAAATATACTTTATACTTGAACACCAAAAGTGTCAGAATGGCTTCTCTTTTAATTTTCCAAGGTGAGAAAAACTCAACAACACTAAATGGAAAAAGTTCCTACAGACAGGCTGATACCTACAGAGACTTTGCATTCCAGTCCTTTGGTTAGATAACACAAAAAGAATATTAGGAAAGGTCCTATAAAAAGACAGATTGCTGAGTTGGGAAGGAAGCTGCACATATGATCTTCTCTCACTGATATCCCAAGAAGGTTTTTCTGTTGAATTAGTGAGAGTTCTTGATTACGAACTATAGAAACTGACCTCAGAAAAGGAACTTATTGGAAAGGTATCTGGTGACTCATGGGATAATTTAGAAGGCTGGAGAATCAGCCTAGGAAAATGGCCAGAACTCAAGGTGGCCAGTAGGACCCAAAGTCAAAGCCACATCATCACTGGAACAGATTCTGAGGATACCCCTGCTGGCTCTGCAGCCCCAGTCACCAGCCTCTGGACTCTGGATGCCTCCAGCATGAACTTTAAATGGTTCTGTATGTTCACATCACCAGTTAAGGATTTAACGACTTGAGAAGGTGCATCTGATTGCTAAGTGACCAAGTGTCTGCACCCTAGTCTCAAGGGGGTTGGCAGAGAGAAATTTGACCCTTTGTCTTATTATCATTGAGTTATAAGAATTTTTTGTATATACTGAATATAAGTACTTTGTCTGTATACGTACTAGAATATCCAAGATGGCTCTTCACCATGTCATGTCTGCTAATGCTGGAATATCCAAGATGGCTTCTTCATTCACATGTCTGGAACCCAAGCTGGGAAGGCTGGAACAGCTGGGACTGGACAGGCGTCTCTCTCTTCATGCCCTCTCCATTGTGGCTAATAGCTTAGGCTTCCTCACAGCATGGTGATTTCAGATTACTTGGTCCTTCTTTTACATGCTGGTTGGATTCACCTAGAATAAATGTTCCAGGAGACCAAGGCATAAGCTATAAAGCTTCTTATGATCTAGCCTTGGAAGTCAAAGAACACTACTTCTGCTGCATTCTATGGGTCAAAATTCAAGGTGAGGAGAATCAGACATCACCTCTCAATAGAAGATATAGCAAAGAATTTGTGGCCATCAAATCTCCCAGACCTAGTATAATTAGAGATCTCTACATTAGTGTAAGCTACCAACTTATCCTCAATTGCTCAAACTCACCGAAATCATTAAATAACACTTATTAGCAAAAATGATAGATTTTAAAGTGCTTGCATATATTTTATCTTATGAACCCTCACAAGAACCTTTTGAGTTAAGCAGGTAGATATTAATATCCTCATCTTAATGACACTGCTGAAGCCCAGTGATACTGGTGCTTTGTTCAACAGAAAAAAATCAGAACTAGAACCAAAGATCTTTGGCTTGTAGCGCAGTGTTTTCTCTTCTATGTCATGCTGTTTCTGCTTAGGTATACAAATCCTCCTAATTCAATAAGCCCCCTCTTTCCTAGGAAATCTAGGTTTGTGGTAGTCCCCAGTTACTAATGAATTATTTATTCATAAATTATCAGGCAGGAAGAGCTGTCTATTTAAAAAGTTAGGTACTATTCAGTTAAATCTTATAAGAACCAGAAGTTCTGTGGTTGTAGGAATGAGAATGATGAGTTGACTTAAAACTGTACCTCTTGAAAGTGATGAAGGAGAAAAACCTGCAACCAAGACTACTCTACCCAGCAAGGATCTCATTCAGATTTACTCTGTTTAATAGCATTATTATACATATGATTAAAAAATAAATAAGCCAAAATTTTATTTACAGACACAGAAAGAAATAACAAAAAAACAAACAAACAACAACAAAAACTAAAATAAAATAAAAAAAGAAAGAAAGAACAGTCCACTGTAAGTGAGAAAAGCAAGTTGCAAAGCATTATGTGAATACACACACACACAAGCACATATACATACACATATACATATATTTTTTCACACATACATTTGCTAGTACACGTACAAAAAGTCATCTATATAGTGTTATATCTTAAGGATTCTAGACTGAATTTGAGTATACATTATTCTTCAAATAATAATTTCAATCCTTTCAGAAATACATGATAATTATCTGATTTAAGTATCTTCACAATTTTCTAGTCCTAAGTAGGGTACAAGTATAAACAAATGTACAAACAAGCAAAACTACAGATGATATCATATTTAGGGCAGAAATTCTATATTTGTTAATTCATCCCCCAAACAGAAGTTACTGAGAAAGTGTCTTTTCAGTACTCAGCATTAGGAAATGTGTTTTTAAACAAAACAATACAAAAATATTCTTTCAGCTAAATGTAATTAGCTTTCAGAAACTCACTGGTTTGGAACACAAAAGAGATAGGCATTTCTTTCCAAACCAAGAAGTGATCGTTTTTGACAGATCTCAAAGGACAAATAAACAATCAAAGAAACCACCAGCCAACTTGGACAGATGTAGACCTGCACACATATTAAACCTCACCTAAAAAGCATTCCAGTTTACATTAAGTTATTTAGAAATTCCAAGCCAAAATGTGGCCCTACTATGTCATAAACCAGGCAAAGGAGAACCTAGGAAATTGGCAAAGCTAGCTGGGCTAAAATAGAGTGAAAACTTCTTTCCTATATGTCTGCAATTTGGGAATAAAGTAGAGGTCAAAGAGACAAAGGCCAGGGTCTGGATAGGAATGCCATCTGTGGGACAGGTGCTCCAGATAGAAGCAAAGTGGATCAAGCCAGAAGCGGTGTTATCCAAATTGGTTGGGATGTGAGTGGCTGGGATTGAGAGAGTCTGTGGGGAGACACCAAACACAAACCTGGTTAGAAGGACAGTGATAATGACCTGTCATTTGTTGAGGGACAGCCATGCTAGACCCTCTTCATATGCTATTCACAGCTCACAGTCTCCTTACAAACAGGGTCTTAGCTTTTTCAGATGACAACACAGACTTAGAAGGGTTACAGGGCATGCCCAAAGCCACAGTGCTAGTAAGTGACAGAACCAGAATTCAGGTCCAGATCCTTCTCACCTCAAAGTCTACATTCTTTCCAACAGGCTAAACTGTGGAAATCTAAAGGACTCAAGAGAAGTATATGAGAATAGTAAAGTCAGGGACCATAAGACTCAGAGGGGGGGTCAAGGGGCCAGTTCCATCAGGTCTCCCTGTTCTGGATTTCTCCTAGAAACACAGGCTATTCTGCTGTATTCCTTTCATATACCATCTGGATACATGCTGTCTAGTGGGTACATCATCTTCACAGAGCCATGGGGCAGATAAAGTGAAACAAATGTGATGGTTCCAAAGGCAGCCAGGTGGCTCTGCCAAGTGTCAGGTTGGATTTAAACAGTAGAGAGAAATGGAACAGAGAGGGTGCCAGAGTCAATGACTGAATAATCAAGCATTAGCTCCAGGCTCTGTCCAGATGCTCATGAGGCTCCCTTTCCCAAGAGGAGGATCACTCAGAAAGATGTAATGAGAAACCGTGGAGCCTGACCAAGCAGGAAAACCAAGAGAGAAATGCGTTTTTAGAACATCGTTAGAGTATCAAGTGCAAAAGAAGGATAAACTAGAGAACAACTGAGATAAAGCGGGGACTTGGCCTTGGGAGGGGAGATTTGGGTACTTTGGGGGTGCAAGTCAAATGACAGTGACCTAAGGCAGGGGTGGAAGTGCTGAAATAAGTCTGACTTTGTCAAGAAGCATGATCATCAGGGACTTCCCTGGTGGCGCAGTGGTTAAGAATCCGCCTGCCAATGCAGGGGACACGAGTTCGAGCCCTGGTCTGGGAAGATCCCACATGCCGCAGAGCAATTAAGCCCTTGCGCCACAACTACTGAGCCTGCACTCTGGAGCCTGTGAGCCACAACTACTGAGCCCACGCACCACAACTGCTGAGGCCTGAGCACCTGGAGCCCGTGCTCCGCAACAGGAGAAGCCACCGCAATGAGAAGCCCGCGCACCACAAAGAAGAGTAGCCCCCGCTCGACACAACTAGAGAAAGCTCGCACGCAGCAACGAAGACCCAACGCAGCCAAAACTAAACAAATAAATTTGTTAAAAAAAAAAAAAAGAAGCATGATCATCAGAAGTAGATGGTGAGCAAGTCAGAGGCAGGGCATCAGTCTTGGATTAGAGAAATTGCAAAAGGAGTTATAGGTGAGGGAAGAAGAGGGAGGAAGAGATGATTCAAAGATGTAAGACAGAGGAATCAGTTGGTGGAGTGTGGTTCCAGATGAGTGGGGAGGGGTAGGATTCTGTACACTGAGAGAATTTTTCCTTCAAGGGAGTTGGTGAGGGAGGGAAGTAAGACTGATGATAAAGCAGACATTTGAAGGGATTTTTAAGTATTTCTCACAGGCGGTAAATAGACTCAGTTTTTTACTATTCCAACACCATGAAGGACAGACTTGATTCAGCAAGAAAAAGGAACAGAATAGCAGATGTGAGTTCAAGTTCCTAGCTTTGCTTCTTACTATCTCTGTGACCCTGGACAAAAATTCTGAGCTTTGCTTTGCTCACCTTTAAATTAGGGTGATTATATGTGTCTTGACTCCAGTGGTATCCTGGAGCCAGATTGCATCAACTCTCCCAAGCTGACTGTTAAA
This sequence comes from Neophocaena asiaeorientalis asiaeorientalis, assembly GCF_003031525.2. NCBI lineage: Eukaryota > Metazoa > Chordata > Mammalia > Artiodactyla > Phocoenidae > Neophocaena > Neophocaena asiaeorientalis. Next base: position 1,528,773 of record NW_020175662.1, read on the forward strand.
TATCCAAAAATTCAGACTTGTTAAGTCATTGGTAGTTTGGAACTGGCCATGGTGTGAGCATTTACACCATGGAAATAGGCAAATGTTACAAAGCAAGTCTTCCCTCTTCCTTCCCAGGGCTTGCCACTGCCTGCTTCCCTTATAATATTGTCAGGCTGAAATGAGACACTGGCTGTGGAAACCCTTTGCAAATAACCAAGCCCTATATAATAGAAAGAGTTTTTATTATTAATATTAACAGGTGTGGTAGCATGACTTTTTCACATATTAGAGTTTTATTTTCCATCACCTGCCCACCATTCCTACCAGGTGGCCTTTTGTATTTCCTTTTCTTAGCAATATTTGCAGGGCAGAAGGCAAAGATGATTGAAAGCAATGGCTCTTCCAGTCTTATTTAAAGGACTATACTTGCCAAAGAGATAGTGTTAAGAGTAGGAAGGAAAATGGGAATATCAAAAAGGCTTCAAGGGGAGATTCAGAATAAGAGGTTCCCAATGGTCTGAGAAGGGGAGAGGTCAGTGGATTTTACAGGAAGTTGAAGTGGCCCTGGCCTGGATGCCTAACAACCCCCTGAGAGGCACGAGACCTCAGGAAATGGCTGCAGAGTGGATCTGAAAAACCTACCCAGGCAGGCAGCTTCTTAGACTCAACTCAGTATCCACGTGCATAAGACCACAGTCAACCACACTTGGATTCGGGATATATAAGACAGGAAATCCTGCCAGCAGGGCAGCAGCAGTGTTCCTTTTCCCCAGGAGTGATCCATGCAGCAATCCACATAGCCATCGCGGGCTCTTTTCTTTGGCTTCCCAGGGTTCCAGTACAAGAGAATGAGACCACATGAGGTAGGTGTGGGATCCCCGCCCCCGTCTAGACCCTCGTGCTGTACAGGAGCCAATATCTTCCACAGGCATAGCTGCCCAGTGCCCTCAAGGGACTTGCCCAGTTTCAAGAGTCACTGCTTTCAGGTAAGCCCAAAGCTACGCTTCCCCTCAGGTTCTTAGTTCTCCCAGGGCAGATACAATTCACCACGAAGGGTCATTTTTGCCACAAGTTACTATACCTAGAAATAACACAGCTGCCACAGTACCTTTCTCAGGTTTTCAGAGGAAACAGAGAAAGTTAACAGAAAGTAAAAACCTCGAGTTGAAAGGGAAAGGGTGTTTTAAAACACTTTACCAATGGTGGGCCCAAGGAGGCAGGACCCCGGGCACAGGGACCCCCAGCCTCACCAGTGACGCCTGTGTCCCAAATGTGGCCCAGAGGCAGAGACCCTGGACATAAAACATAAAGGTCATCCTGCTGGTGATTAAACAGAAGTCTTGTCTCCCAGACCCTGACTATTCCATCCACTGTTAAATCAACCCTCATAAAAATTATAGTAAAAAAAATCCCCTCGACCTCTCCCTATACCTCAGGTTACAACTGCAGTAAGAATTTATTCCTATCACTCTTGAGAGTGAACCAGTTAACATTTGCAGAGTGCACAAAAGATGAAAGATACATTAATAACAGTACCAAGCATGCACTGGGGACTGCTCATCCTCTGGGCACTTAGCAATCACAAATCATTCAACCGCTGTTTGCAAAGTATTATCCGTCCATTCCTAGTGCAAACAACCTCCACTTTATAAGGGAATTCTAATCCTAAACTATCTTGTCATTTAAAAACATTACTTTTCAAGACCTGGCAAAAGGAGTTATAGGTGAGGGAAGAAGAGGGAGGAAGAGATGCTGAGTTGTTCTTTTAAAGGATTAATGAGAATCCTCGTAGTTTGAAATAACTAAATGCAAGAACCACTCTTAATAAGTATTGTGTAAAGAATTTTTTCTTTTTAGAAAATAATATTTTAATTATAGAAGTAACACATTAGTACAGACTCATTATAAGAAAAATCCAAACAATACATTTAAAGTAAAAGTCTTCCTGGCCCTCTTCCCACCACGCTTCCCTCGTTGGAGATGACCAGGATATCAGTTTGTGGTACATCTTTCCTTCCCTTTTGCTCTACATTTATAGTTAATTTTTTGAATTATAAATGGCTCTCAGTAAAACTATTACAGTGTATGGTTTAGTCAGAGATTCTTTGTCTCCTCTTTTTATAAAGGCTCTAATCCCATCACAAGGTCCCCACTTCATGTCCTAATCTAACCCTAATCACCTCCCCCAAACCCCACCATTTCCTAATACCATCCCCAGGAGGATTAGGATTCAACATACGAATTATGCAGTCCATAACAGTGTAGGTTCCATATTTCCCTGGAAGACATTAGATATACAGAGAGCCCTTCAGAAAGTTTATCATCCCCTTCCACCATGTGAGGATACGAGAACTCTGCAACCAGGAGAGGGACCTTACCTGACTATGCCGGCACCCGGATCTTAGACTTCCAGCCTCCAGAACTAGAAGAAATAAATTTCTGCTGGCTATTAAAAAAAAAAAAAAAAAAAAAAGCTTATCATCAGGAAATGTTAATAGTTTCAAAATTAGCTACACACATGTTAGGGGAACCAAGAACTTGTTACTTTTCCCTTAAGAAACAAGAGATGTCTACAGAAGAGGAGAGGAACGTGATCCAGCAGCTTCACTCTATAAACATTCCTAGCATCCAGCATCCCTGAGCAGTTCCAGGGCCCCAGAACCCTCCTGTGACAAGTCTGAAGAGAGCTAGCATTTCCAAGCCATGCAGTTCAGGCTCCAGAGCGTACAGAATGATGCACTCAGCTAAGTAGCTGCTGCGGGCACTGCTCCCCGGGCCCACCCTCTCCCCCTCCGAAGTTTCCATTACCCACGGGCTTTGATCTGGTAAACAGATCTGAGTCCAATCACGTGGCAAAGGTTGCCTTTCTCTCACTCTCCTCTCTGTGCCTGGGAGAAATGAACAATTAACAAACAGAAAGTGTTCTGTGAAAGTTCATTATTTTGTACCTGATTTGAGAAGACTGAAAAACGGCCCTTTCAAACAGTCTCTTTTGCCAATTTCCTCCCTTCCTTTCCCCCAGAACCTAAGCCCTGGGATTCCCCCTAGGAATTTTATAGAAACCAGCCCATCTGGAATATTCTGCTGACAGAAAGTCAGTAATTGATGTCAGCCGGAGAAAGCACAACTTCTGCAACTGCTTTAATTCCAGAAAAGTCTTGCCTCCCTTGCAGTGTTCACTTCAGCCAGGCTTTGCCTCATCTGGCTGTGTAGCCTCAAGCACCTGAGAAAGTCTCCAGAACCCAGTGCCCAGTGGATGCTTGTCAAACTGAATTAATTGCATTGAAGTCATTTGATCTCTCTGGATCTCGTTTGAAAATGGGAATAACCATACCTACTTCACAGTGTAAAGATTTATTTAATCATATTGTTTGGCTTCTCAAAAAATTCTGTTGGGTCCCTATTCCCTAAAGGATAAATGGGGTGCAGTTTCTTGCAGTTAAATGAGAGGCTTGGAGCTTACTAGATGAGTGCTGTTGAGTGGGTTATTTCATCTCTCTGAGTTTGTTTCTTCATTTGTAAAAATAGCAAAATAATATCTACTTTAGAGTATTATTGTGAATACTAAATGAGAAGACGTGGGAAGGTCATGACACAAGCATTGTCCATGGTAAGTGTTCTATAAATGCTAACTATTATTCTTATCTGCATAATCTGTACATTGTGGGCACATGACCAGAAATCAATAAATGGTAAGTGGATAAACAAATGAGAGAACACAGCTGTATCAGTTAGGAAAGTGTTGGGCTGCATGTGATAGAAACCCTGCTATAGCGACTAAACCAAGTAGCTGGTTATTTCTCTCATGTAATACGAAGTCCAGAGGTAGGCAACCCAGAGCTGACAGAACTGCTCAAAGAAGTCAGAAGGGACCCAGGCCCTTTCTTAGCACATGGTCCTCATCCTCAGATGTGCTGTGTTCCATTCAGGAAAAAGTGGGGAAGGGTTTCAGTTGCCTCATCTGTAAAATGGGAATAGGCTCACTGCCTTCCCAGAGAGCCATTCTATGATTCACCAACCAACTCAGTATTAAATAAACACTGCTCATCTGGGATAACGACTTTTGTGGCTAGATTGTTTCATGTCCCAGAAATAAGCCATGTGGGTCTCAATTCCACTCACACTCATTGTTCATAATTAGAATTCTGAAAGTATTTGGCAATGTGAAGAAAAGTTTATAAAAATGTTAAATACAAAAGGAAGGCTGTAACAGTTGGTCTAGGTACCAACAAGGAAAATTCCAAGATATATTAAGTGAATAAAAGGAAGTCACAGACAACACTTGTAGATGATGTCATTTTTGAAAAAAAACCCAAAATTATAACAAAACAAAAACTGGTTGGAGAGAGGTAATAAAGACTTTCCCTGTTAGCTCTATAGAATTCTAGTTTTACATTTTTACAGCACATATATATTTATATATTACTTATCTCATAAAATTAATCTAAATTAATGATTTTAATTATGCCATAATGTAATTATATAAAATTATGTAGGCATAGGGTAAAGCTTGGAGAGGATTCTAGGAAAGTGAAAGTGGTAGCTGTGTCAGGCAGGTGAAATTACAGAAGAATTCCTTATTTGTGTTATTATTGATATGTTTCATGTACAATAAATATGATTTCCCCCCACAAGTTGTTCACATGAGGCATAGGTAGATTTCTATAACAACCCAAGTGGGGCATTTTTTAAAAGGTAACTGTGGGTTTTGCTGATGGTGAGATCAGACCAGTGCAGCCTCAGCTAGGAGCCAAGTTTAGCAGAGATTATCTGAGATGCTTGAAACCAAATTATTTTACCTGAACTTGGTGAAAACAGCTGTCTCTCCAGTTTCATTTTTTTCTTTTACCTCTAGCACCAAAAGCCAAAACACAGGACAAGAACTAGGATGGCCACTACTTCCTCTCTCCCTGAGATCCTGTCCAGGCTGTGCGCACATCGCAGAGCTAAGCTGGTCATTACTGACTGGCAAGGAGGGTAGTCTAGGGAGGATGGAGCCTGCTGGACAGGGTACTTTGCACTGCCCTGCAACTCTGCCATACCATTTCCAAATGGAAGGCCACTACCTGGATCATTAACCTTGACTCCTATATAAACCTAGTCACTCAAAGCAGCTCAATATAAAGCAGTTGTTGTGGGAAGGCTCCAAGTAGGGTGTAGAAATGCTGGTCAGGAGGTCCCTGCTAGAACATTCAAAACTAGCTACCGCTCAATGACTAGGTGCCCAGCACTGGACTGTCCACTTACACTCAGGATCTCAGCTCATCCTCTTGGTGACATTGCAAGGTAGACAGCACACACACACACACACACACACACACACACACACACTCCCCATTTCATAGAAAGTCTAAATGACTTACTCACTCAAGACCACGTAGCCCATCGAATGAAACAGCTGTAATTCAAACCCACCAATTTTGAGGACTATAAAATCCATACTTTTAACTGGTTCAACATTTTTCACATGCATCTCCACTTGAGCAGAGTTTTGGTCCTTTGAAACAAAGAACCAATGCAAATTTGAGGAGCATGTCTTCAATGTCGGGCACAGGGGTGGGGGGGCAGGAAACAAAAGTTCTCTGAACACACTCAATGCTGCAAACAGATTCCATGAAAAGGTAGCCGGGCTTAATTCCACCCAAGTGTGTACAACACGGCCTTTAGGCAGTTGGGTGTGTTTTCCCCCCAAGCAATATATCACCTGAGCCACAGTAGCCTGTAATGTATAGCTTTAATATATTACCAAGGGAAAATGTTCCAATGATTTACTGGGGTACAACATTATTGGTATTATGAGGCAGCATTAATCAAAGCTATGGAGTTGGCTTCTGAAAACCATTAGGTAAACCCCAAGCTCTAAACTTAATGTATTCATCTTGGACCACATTCTGGAAGGAATGAGAAGATCTCACTACTTTTGCTTTAAATCTGCCTTCCCATTGGTAAAATTAATGTGTGTGTGTGTGTGTGTGTGTGTGTACAAGTTACTCGAAATTTTTAAGGTGCATTTTAAGATGAACAATTGTTAAAAGGTCTCTCTCTACCATGAGTCTCCCTGAAGGAAGAAAGCCCAGTCCCCTAGTTATACATTCTGAGGAGAGAGGCCTGCCCTGAATTTCCCGTTTAGTTGCTAAACACAACAACCAAAATATAAAACCAGAAGTCATTCACTTTTTAAAAACAGTTTAACATCGCTTGTTGGAGGGATAGTTTATAAATACAAAGATCCTAAAAAGCAAACTCTGATGAAGGAAGTTACAGAATGGGGACCCACGGACACCGGATGAAGAACAGGGTTAAGGGTATATGCTCTGTTTCTCCTCTGTGAACAATATCTTCTACTATCTCCTTATGGTCTATACCCTGCTTAACACACACATACACACACACACACACACACACACACACACACACACCAGTCTGTTTACTATTCTTGAAATGGAGAGTAGCCTGACAGAGTTGTCAGTGCTGATACGAAGAAGAAGGGGCCCCAGGATAAAGAGTAAACCCTGGCGCTTTTCTGCATTTTATTTTCTCACTGTACCAAGCCGCCCTGATACAGTGTAAGAAGGCTTACATTTCTCTGCAATTTGAATTATGTTCTACCAGAAAAACTGACCAACCAAAATAAAAGGGATATTCACTAGAGGTCAGTTACCACTTCTGGATTTGCCGCAAAGGGCCAGTGTCTCCTGAGTGTATCCAAGCTGCCGCAGGCCTGTGTGTGCAGGAGCCCCTCGCCTGCACACCCCTCCACTACCCCCACCCGCAAGCCCTGAGAGAGACACGCGAAGGTGGGCAGCGTGTGTGGCCTAGTAGAGGGAGTTGTTGATGAGAGAGACAGTAGATGATGTCCTTCCCAGGGAAATACCCTTGACAATGAAAGAAAAAGAAAGAAAAGAGGCCAAATGATTGTAGGCCTGGGCAGCATTTTAAATCTGAGAGACAAGGAGTTCCTGCTCCCAGGAAGCAAAGTGGATGAGCAGACATTAATCAAATAAGAACCTAAATAAAACGTTAATTATCAGACACCCTGCAGCCTTTGTACTAATCACCATTTCCTTCCAAAGACTCCATAGACTGCATTGAGAAATGATGCTTTTCAAGAGTTTAGCAGCTTTGTTAGTCTCCTTCCTCCTCCTGCATGAACAAGTTTATCTTTATCTACGATTTATTTCACCAGTTTACATTCTTCAAGAGCCGATGTTCCACCTGACCTCAGAGAGCTGCACTAGCCAGCAGAGTTTTGCTATTCTGAACTGATTACCTTGTCGTGCTCTGAAGAGCCCTACTTCAGAAACAGATTACCAACTGGATATTTTAGAACTTAACACACCATTAAAAAAAACCTACAAGTGATCTCATCAAGTGTTGGTGGATGTTTAAAGTGAGACTTTATTAAAGTGGCCATGTGCCTGCCACCAATAGCTCTACACACAATGTCTCTCCTACTGCATAAAAATGGTCCTATTAATTTGTATTTCCGGATTCTTATCCACTGGGAGGATGATCGCTATGAAACATACCTGCATCCTGGACAAAGTAACATTTAACATAGTCTGTGAACCTTGAAGAGGCTGTGTATTCCCCTTCATTTTCATGGACACTAAATTCTCTAATGATGTTTTTAGCTGCTCCAGAAACCATTTATTTGATTGTTTATTTGCCGAAAATGCACTTCAGGAGCATAAAATATCTATGTCAGGGTGAGGAAGAGGGATGTGAAACATCTTTTATAAAGTAATTTCCTAATTCTGCCTGGCATGTTGATTGAGCAGAACTGACTCATGCGCTGGTCAACCAGAACATACCTCTTTTCCTGTTCAAGTCCCATTCAAGTTCACTGTCTGAGGCTCATTGTTCCTTGACCCCCAGATGACACCCCATGTGGGCCCACAGCTTATCCACTCACTTATCCACTCACTATTATGCTATCATAATAGCATGATTAATTATTATATTACTATTAATTCTTAGATAATAAGTAAAATCACAAGTAATACAAGGACTCACAGCTATCCACTCATTCCTAGTTAACAAAAAATCCTCTGATCACTGACAATGACAAAAAAAAAATCACAAAAATCGAAATGCCCAGCGTTACTGTGAGAATTCTGAACTGCATTTAAAGTCGAACCTTCTCCCCTCTCAAAGACCAGGGCTCCGCAGCAGGAAGACCTGCAGTGGGGAAGATTCCTCTCTATTTCTTTTTCTGTTTCTCCCACTTCTGCTCTCCCCAACTCACTAGGATGCCCAGCCTCCTGAAAGGTTGTAGAATGGGGAAGGGGGAGGGGACAGCAGCATAAAAGATCTTACTTGACTGACACCAATATCACCTGGGGTGGATCTCCTCTTGCTGTATAGCTATCTTAAGCTGATGCTCCCTAAATTGGGTGAATGGTTCAAGCTGACCACCTTTCTTGTGGTGCGTTTCTGAGTTCTTCAGAGATCACAGTGGGAACATTAGACTATAATTCTCTTCACGTGTGTAATGCATTTTCCCTCTGGCTGGTTGTTTTTCTTTCTTCCTCTCAGCCCCAGGGAATTCCATTGTCCAACCCTGGATGGGGTCACATCACCCCTCTAGTTCGTCCTTCTGGGAAGATGCAAAATGCCTCCAGCAGGGCTCTCTCCCACATTGCCCACTTCTGGTCCAAGAAAAAACCACTCACATATCCCTGGACTTTCCCCCTCCTCCTTGGTGGGAAGTGTAGCTAGTTCCTGATACATCACAGTTGCTCTCGCTCTCTCTCCTTGCTGCATCAGGGTAATAGCCACAGCATCTCACTTTTACATTCCTGAGACAATAGTCCAGGGGGTTCCTCAAACTCCCAGGACACAACAAGGTTTCCAAGTGGTCTCCTTGAAGCTTCCTGTGCTGGGCCCCATCAAACTCACCACCACCCACACTGGAACATTTTCCCTTGGTAATATATTAAAGCCATACATTACAGGCTACTGTGGCTCAGGTGATATATTGCTTGGGGGGGAAAACACACCCAACTGCCTAAGTTCTCTCTAATATCTAACATCAGCCTTTTCTATCTATGAGGTGAGTGTTGGGGTCAGGTTATCACCGCTCCCTTTACCGGTCCTCCATGAGGGTCTAGTACCTCACTGTAGAATGGAGGCATACTTACCACCCATTATCTAGCCTTGGATTGGGAAAAAGAGTTCATTTTATCTGCTTGTTACAGGGGATTCATTTATTCCACACGAAGCAACTTGGCTCTCCTAGATGCTATCAGTGCAGCTACCACACCAAACCTGAGTCCCAGAATGCCTTGCTCCACTGCCTGCTCCCTATTGGTTGAAAGTTGGGAATCACTTGGACCAAAGCAAACAAGATGAAAGGCATAACCCTCCCAGACTTCAGACAATACTACAAAGCTACAGTAACCAAAACAGTGTGGTATTGGCACAAAATCAGACATATGACTCAATGGAACAGAATACAGAGGCCAGAAATAAACCCACACACCTATGGTCAATTAATCTTCGACAAAGGAGGCAAGAATATACAATGGAGAAAAGACAATCTCTTCAGCAAGTAGTGTTGGGAAAGTTAGACAGCCACATGTAAACCAATGAAGTTAAAATACACCAAGCACAAAAATAAACTCAAAGTGGCTTAAGGACAAATATAAGACATGACACCATAAAACTCCTAGAAGAGAACAAAGGCAAAACATTCTCTGACATAAATCGTACCAATGTTTTCTTAGGTCAGTCTCCCAAGGCAATAGAAATAAAAGCAAAAATAAACAAATGGTACCTAATTAAACTTATAAGCTTTTGCACAGCAAAGGAAACCATAAACAAAATGAAAAGACAACTTACAGATTGGGAGAAAATATTTACAAATGATGCAACCAACAAGGGCTTAATTTCCAAAATATACAAAAAGCTCATACAACTCAATAACAAAAAAACAAGCAACCCAATCAAAAAATGGGCAGAAGACCTAAACAGACATTTCTCCAAAGAAGACATACAGATGGACAAGAGGCACATGAAAAGATGCTCAACATCACTAATTATTAGAGAAATGCAAATCAAAACTACAATGAGGTATTACCTCACATGGGTCAGAACGACCATCATTAAAAAGTCTACAAACAATAGATATTGGAGAGGGTGTGGAGAAAAGGGAGCCCTCCTACACTGTTGGTGGCAATGTGAAGTGGTGCAGCCACTGTGGAAAACAGTATGGAGGTTCCTCAAAAACTATAAATAGAGTTGCCATATGACCCAGCAATCCCACTCCTGGGCTTATATCCAGACAAAACTATAAATCAAAAAGATACATGCACCCCCATGTTCATAGTAGCACTATTTACAATAGCCAAGACATGGAACCAACCTAAATGTCCATTGACAGATGAATGGATAAAGAAGATGTGGTAGATATACACAATGGAATACTACTCAGCCATAAAGAAGAATGAAATAATGCCCATTTGCAGCAACATGGATGGACCTAGAGATTATCATACTAAGTGAAGTAAGTCAGAAGTAGAAAGACAAATACCATATGATATCTCTTACATGTGGAATCTAAAATAAGACACAAATGAACTTATCTATGAAACAGAAACAGACTCATAGACATAGGAAACAGACTCATAGACATAGGGGAACAGACTTATGGTTGCCAAGGGGGAGGGGGTGGGGGAGGGGGGATTGGGAGTTTGGGATTAGCAGATGCAAACTATTATATATAGGATGGATAAACAACAAGGTCCTACTGTATAGCACAGGGAACAATATTTAATATCCTGTAATAAACCATAATGGAAAAGAATGTATAGAAGAATATATATGTATAACTGAATCACTTTGCCGTACACCAGAAACTAACACAACATTGTAAATCAACTATACTTCAATAAAATAAATTTTTAAAAAGTCACAGCACAACCCATTTTCTTTGGGAACAAGATTCACGTTGTTGGTCTTTCTGAAGCAGCCTCCTAAAGATACCCCTGGATTGCCTTGAGAGGCTCACAAACCAAACATTCACACCAGCAGACCCCATCCACAGGGCTCACCCTTAAAAAAAAATGTAAAGAGGATCTCCCTGCTGCTCCTCTCTTAAGCTTCCTCCAGTTGGTTTAATGACTTTTATTTTGGTAGAACTGCTCTGTATCAATTAAATATGCTGCCAATATCCTGAGCCAATCTTGGCCACTGAGTGCCAATCATTAGAGTTTAACTTTTATGGAAAGAAGACCTCTGAGGCCAGGTGAGCTTTAATTGCACTCTTTTGTTAGTTCAGAGCTTCATGTTATGCCAAGAAAGCATTAGCCTCATACCTTGTTTATACTAGAGAAGACTGAATGGGGGAAAATTGTTCCTTTTCCCCCTATTTCTAAATCACCCTTTTCTTAATAGGTTAAAGCTAACTTCTTATAAAACCTTAACAATGAAACATCATGCTTGAAAGAAAGTCTCAGGTTCTTGGCACTGAGCATTGCCAGCCCTTCACGGTTAGATTTTCTTAGCTAGCTGTTCTTTTCCTTTCTGCAGGAATGCTTTCTGGTTTTTATAGCCAAACGGGATGAGAGAAGCAAAACAGCAAGAGGTATTCATGTAGTCATGTTACATTAAATTTCTCTAACACACTGTTCCATTAGAGTTTCCTTCTTACTTACAGAATGCCATTGTGTATACATTAGGATTTCAGTCCTCCAAAGTAGCCCTGCTCACAAGAAATAGGAGATTAAAGAGCTGATGTCTCTATAGAAAAAGAAATAACATGTCAGTTGTGTTTATTTGTTGGGTTACATGATTTATGCTTTCTCATGTGAAGATGGAGCAGAGAAAAGAGGACACGTGACATTGTTTAGATAATCCCTAAAGAAAGTTGGAGTTCCTCCTTCAGGAAAAGGGTTGCCTTTCATTTAAAATATAAATGGTACTGACAGCTTATGGGGAAGAGAAAGACTTCTTATGTTCTAAGAAATGAATTCAAGATGCACCTAATTTAGTCTCCATAGAAGGAGGATATTTAGCATTCTAAGGGAGAAAGGAAAAAAGGGGAGAAGATTAAGGAAGAATCCCATAAAAACAAGGAATTTAGGGGCCCCTTCATAAACTTTATGTCCAAATAGATATGAAAAGGATCAATGCAATTTGAGTTTAGAGTACACATTTTAAATTCTTTGGTTGCCCAAAACACATTTTAATTCTTTTCCACTTCTCTTCCTTCTAATTAATTCTCTATTCCATGTGGATGATTAAATCAAATAAAACAATAATGCTGGGCAAAAACTTTAGAAAACTCTAACATGAAAAAGAAAATATGTTATATAAAATAGATAAACAGCAAGGACCTACTGTACAGCACATGGAACTATACTTAATATCTTGTAATAATCTATAATGAAAAAGAATCTGGAAAAGAATATATATATACATATATAACTGAATCACTTTGCTGTACACCTGAAACAGTGTAAATCAATTATACTTCAATTAAAAAAAAAGAAAATATGTTGATAAAGTTTCTAAATAGATACTCTCTTTTACCTAGTTGTCTTTTCTATTGGAAAAATAGGTGGCAAAGAAGTACAATTCGAGCTCTGCTTTCACAGTCCATGATTTCACAAGGTGCCCAAATGGTGCATATGATTATCATTAATAAGTATCAAAAAACTTTTGTATATTAAAGGACTACGACTTTATGCTAGGTGTTATATTCATTTTTTCTTTAAAATCATCATTGCCGCTTCACAGGACGTTACACTCCAAAAGAGAAAATCCAGACGTGAATGTGTAGCAAGAAAAAAGAGAACCAACTAAAAACAAAACTGGTTTATTGATTGTGTTTCAGAAGAGAAAAATCACAACACAAATACACACACACATTGATTAGTGTTACTGCAATAAACTTGCAGTAAAAGTGAAGATATAACAATGTACCTTCTAGAAATCTATTAGGGGACAACTTATACCATCTTTAGCACTTGGAGAATGGGAACCACATCTTTTTACCCCCAAGTAAGCCCTTTGGTGGATGGTCTGCCTGCCCTAAACCAAAGTCCTCCAATGTGGTCACAGAATGAGGCTATTAATTCATTGCAAATTGTCCCTTCTCTTATTGGGAAACTTAAAGTCCCTGAAACTTGATGTATGTTCATCTTACAAGCAAGAGCTTTGTTTACAACAATTAGTAGCAAGAGGGTCTTAGGTTGATACCAAGAACCAGATTATTACCTCTCAAAAAATTATCCTCCCGAAGGAGAAAGATTCGTATTAAAAGGGGAGGATTTCAAAGTCGCTTTAGAGCTGTGCCTCTGGGTGTTATTTTTCAGGCATCATAAAGCATTTGTATTCAGCTGCTTTTTGATCCAAGTAAAACACTCCTAAAGATAAGTGAGGTTTGTTTCCTGAGTTAAGGATATCTTTAAGTGACAGACGCAGGACAATAAAAGGCCTTTTTCAGGAGCATATAAACTGGAACAAGGACAAACAAATTTCAAGACTGTTGAGAGACTGAGAAACCTAACAGGACACCTCACATTTAACACATTCTCAGTGGACTTCAGACTTCCTGGCTGTTCCTGAACTATTTCCCGTGAAGCAAGGCATCATATATCACTGTCAAAACACACTCTGGCTGCTACTTTCCACAGCACTCGGACAAGCCCTCAACAACTCAGTATACTGGAGACCAGGGCTTGGAAGAGCAGGCAGTTTTAACTTGTGGGAATGACCTCACCATCGCCCGTTGTGCATATGCATTCATTCACTCGTTCATTCAAGAGACATCTGAGCTCTGCCTCTTCTAGTAATGGTTCCCAATCCTGACTAACCATCAGAATCACCTGGCCCTTCTACCCGCTGTTGATTTGGTGGGTATGGAGTAGGGCCTGTGCATCTTGGTTTTTAAACTGTGCAGAACCAGATTTGGAACCTCTCTAGTGTTTTCAGGATATCATTGATGAGAGGAGACTTACTTGCAGAGGGAGATCATCTTTCTTCCCCAAATTCTTGAGCTACCCCTTCATGCCAATAGCCTATTCTGTTCCTTTCTTCTTACTGAGGTCCAGGGCCTTTCTAGGTGAGGGTCAGTGGTGAAAAGATTGATGGCAGAGAGGGGAGACAGAAGGAAGGAGAAGGTTAAAAAATGAAGGTCTGGCTACCTCTCACCATTTTACTGCTGCTCCTATTCTAGTTTCTAATAATGGTAAAGTATTTATAACAGACTAAGCCTCCTGCCAGTAACAATTACAAACTCTGGACAAAATATAAAAACCAGTCATTTGAAGGCACTGGGGAAGAACCAAAAACAGGCAGGAACAAGAGAACATTCATACCCTGAAAAAAGGAAAACACACTTGTTGAGATCCACATTTATCCGGGGTACTTCCCAACGTGTGGAGGATACACTCAAGCAAAGGGGCAGTTTTGCTGGGCTTGGCACTCAGGACCAGTGTTCAGGGCTCTCAGAAAGGCTGAATATTGGTCAGGGAAAGTCCATAAAGAAGAGAGTCACAGATGGGGGTTGCAATATTTTCATACAAACTCTCAAATCCTTAGCTGACTCCTGACGTGCTGGGTGAAAATCCAAGGATCTAGTGGAGAGCAACAGCTGGAAGTATGAAAGAGCTGAGTAGAGATGTCAACAGTTGCATAATACTGGAAAGACAGAGTCCCTCCAATTGAGAGGAGCCCGGTAAACAATTTGAACATTCCACTGAAATCCTAGAAGGGCCATAGCTTATGAATAAGAACCATATCCAAAGGCTAAGGGCTATGCTTATTAATACTGACCCTATTAAGATTCAGATCTATCCTTATAAACACCTGACTAAATTACCCAAGACTTACTCAAACCTGAAGGATCTCGTACTCAAAGCCATTTTTTAAGAACATGGGCTAATTCTGCTGCACCAGTCCTTGCAATGCTCACATTGCTAATTAATAAACCTAATGGGAAATGCTACTGATTTAAGACCTCAGAGAAATCAAAATAATTATGATTCTTAGATTCATCATATTCCTACCCAAATACTACCTTGTTCTCCATTCCCTCCACAAGTAATTATTTTATGGCAGTGGATATATGTGCAGCATTCTTTAGCAACCAGTAGTTAAGAAGAATTGGTTGCTTTCTTGCTTGAGGACTTGAGGGGCTTGAGGACATGTGCAAATATCACGGGGCTTGAGGACTTATGGAATCACCCTCATATTTTTCTCAGTGTCCAAGTAAATGACCTTAATGATTCCATTTTCCCATGAGAATCCACTCTAATACAACAGGTAGATAATTTATTGCTGTATTCTCCTGATCCGAGTTGTTCGCAGGAAGGCTTCAAATATCTCTTAATAAAATTGACTGAAAAAGGACATAAAGCATCTAGAGAAAAGTTACAAGTCTATGTAATTTTGGTATCCATAACTGAAAACTTGTAACTACAAACTAACTATAAAATATGAAACTACTTAATTTTGGTCATGATCTGTCTATAGGCAGACACTCTCTGTCCTCCTCCAAAATAAAAACTATTCCATTATATTCAAGCGCCTAAACTCAAAAACAACTGAGAGGATATTCAGGATTGCCCAAACAAGAGTACTAAAACATGAATCCAGAACCCTTCCTAAGGTAGAAGCTCCCCACAGCAACTCTATACTCTGCATGTCCCTAATTGTGCCAAACCCTTCTAATCGTTCGGGGAAGACAAGGTTGCCTAATAGGTGTGCTAATTTAGTATATGTGCTGCCGAAGTGAGCACTAGGTGTGTTAACTTAGTAGAGAGGTTCACACCAGAAGTCTGTTGCCTATCTGAACAACTCTTTTGATCTGGAGTCACAACCCACCCTCCCTGCCCGCATATGAGGGCAGCAGCATCTAATTGATCAAAGCTTCTGCTCTAGGCTGATGAGCGCTTACTTCTGCACTAACTCTGCATTCCATGTGCTGTGCAATCCCTGATACTTATAGGCAACACTCAGCTTTTCTGTCAGCTGCTGTACGGCTTAGGAAATTCTTCACTGTGCACTTCACGTATCGCAGCTTAACGTCATTCACATTTTAATTCCACCACTCACTTCCCCTTCTAGATGAAGAGGAATCCATGACTGTTTAATGATATCTTGGGGATTAAGAATGCCTAAATCCTACCAAATGTAAACATCTGCTTACCCTATTACCTAGAAAAATACCCAAGAGAAATTAGTGCATCTGTCCACCAGAATACAATAATATTCATAGCAGCTTTATTCAGAATTAAGAGTAGCAATAGCTCAAGTGTCCGTCAAAAGGAGAATAAATAAATTAATTGTGGAATATATATACAATGGAATGCCACATGACAATAAATATAACAAACTATTGATGAACTCAGAGACACTATACTGCACAAAAGCAGCCAAAAGGAAATGACTATCCACTGTACGATTCCACTTACACGAAATTCAAGAACAAGCAAAACTAACTGATGGTGTAGAAGTCAGAATGGCGGTTACCTCTGGACAAAAGGGGTATGTTTTAACTGGGAAGGGGGCACAAAGGAACCTTCTGAAGTGCTAGGAAATGTTCTATTTCCAGCTGGGAGGTAGTTACACAGGTATGTATACACGTGTGAAAATTCACTGGGCTCTCCAGGATGAGCACTTTTCTGTGTAAATTATATACTTCAGGAAAAAGCAAAAACTATATACATAAGAATGCCCAGGTCAAATCTTAGTCAATTCTAATTTAAGTCTGTTTGTAGATGGCTCTTATCTTAAAAAGGATAAAGGCACTTCCTGAGCAGGATAACACTGTCACCACTGAACACGCAGCTACCAAAGCTGCTCCGTTTTGCCTAATGTTCAATCTGCCCATGTGAATGAACTGATTTCTCTGACTTGCACTCTAGCAAATGGAGAAATGGTAAACATTAAACAGACTTATATGAATTTGGAATTGTTCATAACTTTGGGATGCTATGGGAAAAAAAGGGGATTTTTGGTTTCTTAAGATACCTTAATGAAAATGGTAAAGATATTAATGATTCACTAAAAGCTATTCGATATTGAAAAACACCTGTCAGTTAAGGGAGATACTCATAGACAATACCTTCTTCCAGAAACCAATGAATGCCCTTGCTAACTCACATTCTAACAAGCAGCTTTTATTACCCCAACTATGAGTTCTACCAAATTGACATGTATCCCCACCAAACTTGGAAGGAAAACTGGCTCAATTTAGACTCGCTATAATTGGCTCATAACAGTCAACCCAAACTTCTGAAAAACAATATTGGCAATCACAGGGACATTTTCTCCATAAAGATGCATTCTGAGAATTTCCTGACAACTGCTCAGGAGTACCACGATCCAACCAGTGGATGCTAATTAAATTTCCCATGATTTTCTACATCAGGAACAAATCAAGTTCCACAGTAGATAAATAATGGAAAATTTTTCAAAATTTGACTAGGAAGTGGTAAAATTACATCTTATCCGTGCTAACATAACCCAGGTCAACCCGAGAGGGTCAAGACAAAATACAGAAACTCCTTCTCGAGGCCCTTTCAACATTTAGTAACCGATTTTATACAACTACCCAGGTCTCTAGGCTATATTTACTATCAGTAGTCTGTAAGTTTTCAGGATGGAAAAACCCATTCCTTGATGAGAAGCTACAGATGTTACAGTTGTTAGACTTTGTGTTCCTAGCATGGGGAATGCCTACTGTCCTACCCAGTGACTGTGGAACTCATTTCACTGTAACAGTCATATATGAACTCTGCAGGGTTTCTCTCCTAACATAAAAACTGTACTCCCCATGCAGGAAAGGTAGAAAGAATAAATGAGACACTGAAGATAAAACTGTCCCAATCAGGGGTTGGCAAACTACAGCCCATGGGACAAATCTGGCCTACAGACTCTTCATACGGTCCACAAGCTAAAAAAGTGTTTCTTACATATTTTAAGATTTTGTTTAAAAAAAAAAAGGAGGAGGAAGAGAATATGGAATATGTGACAGAGATTATATTTGGCCTTCAAAGCCTATATAAAATTTACTATCTGGCCCTTCACTGAGAAAATTTGCTGACTCCTAAACTATCAAAAATCTTTAATCTGCCTTAGTCTAATGTTTTGTCAGTATTGTTAACGGCCCCATGATCACCTCCTCAGAGCTCATACAGATTGTTTTCCATAGGACATCATTACAGGATGTCCTAAGTGATTGGGGAAAACGCCACCAATCACTCTATTTTGTTGCATGCAGATCTAGCTGAATACTGTAAGAAGTCAATCTAGTGTACTGTCTTATGCTCAACATGCACAAGCCACCTTTCCAAAAGAGACATCATCCACATCTTTGTATGACTCCTAGTTCAGTGACCAGGTTCACCAGAAAAGATATCAGTGTGTGTTTAATTGCAAAAATGGCCACAAATTCTTCCCATCCCATATGCATGCTTCTTTGTATGTGACTGCAGATCTTTCCATAAGGAGATGGAGACTATTTCTCTATTCTTTGAGTCTGGGCTTGGAAATGACTTGCTTTGGCCAACAAGGCATTAACAACATGACCCAAGCAGAGGTTTGAAAACTGCTCGCACATTGGAGTTTGCCCTCTCTTGCTGCTCTTAGGAACCCTCAACCAGTATCACGTGAATGAGCTCAGGCTAGCCTGCTAGATGATGGGCCCAGTTACCTCCGTTGCCCTGCCAACAGCCAGCAACCGCCAGATGTGTGAATGAGACCATCAACTATCAGCGGACTATAAATGCGTGTATGAGGCCAGACAACACCATGAGGAGCAGAGCAGAGCAAAGCTATCCCAGCTGATCCCAGCCAAATCGCTCCACAGAATCATGAAAAAATAAATGGTCGTTTTAAGCCACCTAGTCTGGGGGTGGTTTGTTTTGCAGAAAATACTAAGTGATATAGATGCAAAAACGCTTTAAATTACTGAAAGGAGCCATTTCAGGTCCTCTTGACAACAGCTACAGAAGTCTACCCAGGGTGTAATATGTCATAATGAAAAGGAACTTCCAACTCAGACCAATAGACGTTCACTCCCATGACAGACTGAAAGTTGAGGCTAACCAAAGAAGCCTCCAGAAGCGGATGGCTTCAAGGCACAAACAGGTTATCGGAGACCTTTCTGATCAAGCAGACAACTTCAGAAGTGCAAATTCCACCCAAGACAATGAAACAAAACTAGAACTTTATTATATCCAATCAAACCTACTGCCTTCCTTGTAAGATTGTTAATATGTCACTATGGACTACTGACTTCCTTCTCTGTGTTTTCTATGACTCCACTTTTCTTCATTTTCCCCTCCCTTTTCTGAAACAAAATATATTACTTCCTCACCTTGTTTCTAAGAATGTTTCCTCATCTACTAACCTGACCTCTTGCTGGGCCTGTTACCCATTTCCAACTCCAGGGGTCACTCAAATCATAGGAATACCTCTGCTTAACACTAGCAAACAGCCCGTCAAGAGTATGATCTGAACATCTCCTTTATACTTACAGTGATTATCTCCCAACCCAGACATTCAGGCTGGTTGTTATAATTATATAGAATTACACACAGCCAATATTTTATCCAGAGAGAAAAATCAACCCAATCACCTTTTAAAATAATCCTGAGTGTCTATGGTGCTTTCATAACCCATGCAAAGAGGAAATAAAAATACTTACCAAGCTTACCAAGAAATCCCATTAAACTATCCCCATGGTAGAAATACCTCCTCACTTGATACTTATTCCTAATGCAACATCTCATGAAAAATAGAAAAGAAAAATATATCTTCATTCAGGAAAAGCAGGCTACAAAGTGTCGACTGAAATCCTTATCACTGTTTGTCATAATGATTCAGGGAAAAAGACATACACTTTCAACTCTTTACATATAGATCATATCAATTGTGCAGCGCCAGGCCTGTTCTTTATCTGTGACCTCTATGCATACCAAGAACTATTCCTGGGACTTCTTACCAGTTCCCTTCAAGATTTTAAATCCTGTTCAGTCTCACTATCTGGGTCTCTTCAGAGGTCTCAGAGAAGTGACCTCCCAGAAGTTTAGAGGAGTCTATTGATTTGCTTGAGGGTTTTTACCTAGGTTAGGGGTCCCTGAATTTAAGAGATGTGTCAGTAATTTATCCCTTACTTTGGTTGAAACTATTAAATGAGACAATTCACACTATAATAATCCAGCAAAAGAGGTTTGATTTGTTTGCTTTCCATCACATAGCTTTACAATATTTATTGGCCTCACCAGGGGGACATCTGCACTCTAGCTAATATTTCCGATTGTTTCTAGGTAAACACTTCAGTACAAGAAGAAATAATACCTTTAAAAAGTAGACACAGGAACTTCCCTGGTGGTCCAGTGGTAAAGAATCCGCCTTCTAATGCAGGAGACACAGGTTCGATCCCTGGTCGGGGAACTAAGATCCCACATGGCCACGAGACAACTAAGCCTGCAGGCCACAACTAGAGAGCCCACGTGCCACAAAAACTACAGATCCCATGTGCTCTGGAGCCTGTGCACCACAACTAGAGAGAAGTCCGCACACCACAATGAAGAGCTCGCACGCCGCCAACGAAAGATCCCGCATGCTGCAACAGAGATCCCACATGCCGCAACTAAGACCCAACACAGCCAAAAATAACTAAAATAAATTAATTTTTTTAAAAGTACAGACACAGGCTGATTACTCTCAAAGGTTTGACAGTCTGAGACTTGGAATCTATTCTCCTGGCATGGGCTAGGTCAAGTAAAAAACTGGCCTCCTGAAATTTTCTGAACTGTAATGATGGGATTTCTCATTATAATATTCATTTTTTCCAATGCATCTGTAAGAGAGTTTTAAAAACTGCTGTATAACTGATGTTAGGTGACCAAATGGCGATTCCACACTAGGAAGAGACAATTCCTTGGTCAACCTTCATTCTCCAGGAGAGGCAGATGACCAAAGGGAGAGAATGACGAATCCTGAGATGGCTACCCAGCCTGGGCCATAAGTATCCACACCGCACTGTGTGTCCAATAGCCTTCAGAGTTAATTTTTGTTAAACAGATATATATATGGATGTATAGTAGAAAAGAATATTTCAGTGGGTTTCTTCTTAGCAACATCACAGAAGTTCAAGTTACTCATCTATAAGGAAATGATGGCTTCAGGACATTTTTTAAAAGTTGTTTCAAAAAATGTTTCAACTACAGAATTATTCTTGGATCGGGGGCAGTAATCCACCACAAACTAAGAAATGCTATTTTATTTATTTTTTAGAAAAATGTTGAGCTTTTAATAGAAAAACTAAAAAACTTTTAAATATATGTTTAATATTTTAAAAGAAAAATTAAGAGATCAGAAATATGCAAGTGATAAGAAATATACTGATGTAATCATCTTTTGAAAATAAAAACATTTTTTCAAGATTCTATTAAAATGCACAAAAAGCAAATTTATTTTAGGATTTAAACCAACGAAACATTTAAAATACCTGTTACCCTGGCATGTAAGCCCAACAATAGTAACAGCCTTGATCTTGATAGAGTCTACTTATTAATAGCATGTCTTTTAAATAGTTCATTCTGGAAGATAGAAATTATAAAATTAAAAATAAAATGAACGTTTTAAAGCTTGTAACATCAAAATTACCATTTACTTTAAAAAAAAATTTTTTTAAACCATTTACTTTTACTTACATAATTTTACTCCAAGAAGTTTGAGGTGCTTGGCAGAATATATGAATATATACAGATGGAAACTTGGCCAGAAATAATCCTACAAACAAACAAAATACTGATGAAAAGATACTAAACTTTTTTTTTTAAGAAAAGCTCAAGTACATACAGAGTGGAATAAATCAAAGATTATACTTCTACCTTAAACTAGAAAAGGCAGGTTTTCTGATTAGGGTGAAAAAACTACCAACACCTTTAAATAAAAAATGCTTTTGCTAAAAAGCAGTTCTAAGAAGGAAGTTTATAGCGATATAAGATTACCTCAGGAAACAAGAAAAATATCAACCTAACCTTACACTAAAGGAACTAGAGAATGAACAACAAACAAAACTCAAAATTAGTAGAAAGAAAGAAATAATAAAGATCAGAGCAGAAATAAATGAAATAGAGACTAAAAAACCCGTAGAAAAGATCAATGAAACTAAAAGCTGGTTCTTTGAAAACATAAACAAAATTGCTAAATCTTTAGACAGACTCATCAAGAAGAAAAGGGAGAGGGCCCAAATCAATAAAATTAGAAATGAAAAAGAAGTTACAGCCGACACCACAGAAACACAAAGGACCAAAAGAGACTACTACAAGCAACTATATACCAATAAAATGGACAACCTAGAAGAAACGAACAAATTCTTAGAAAAATACAATCTCCCAAAACTGAACCAGGAAGAAACAGAAAATATGAACAGACCAATTACCAGTATTGAAATTGAATCACTAATTTAAAAACTCCCAACAAACAAAAGTCCAGGACAAGATGGCTTCAAGGGTAATTTCTACCAAACATTTAGAAAAGAGTAAACACCTATCCTTCTGAAACAGTTCCAAATAATCATAGAGAAAGGAACACTTCTGAACTCATTCTATGAGACCACCAACACCCTGACATCAAAACCAGACAAAGATATCACAAATAAGAAAATTACAGGTCAATATCACTGATGAACTTGTCTGCAAAAATCCTCAACAAAATACTAGCAAACTGAATCCAACAATACATTAAAAGGATCATGTGCCATGATCAAATGGGATTTAATCCCAGGGATACAAGTATTTTTCAGTATCTGCAAATCAATCAATGTGATATGTCAATTAACAAACTGAAGGATAAAAGCCATATGATCATCTCAATAGATGCAGAAAAAGCTTTTGATAAAATTCAACATCCATTTATGATAAAATCTCAAGAAAGTGGGCATAGAGGGAATATAACTCAACATAATAAAGGCCATATATGACAAACCCACAGTTAACATCATACTCAATGGTAAAAAGCTGAAAGCATTCCTTCTAAGATCAGGAACAAGACAAGAATGTTCACTCTTGTCATTTTCATTCAACATAGTTTTGGAAGTCCTAGCCACAGCAATCAGAGAAGAAAAAGAAATAAAAGAAATCCAAATTGGAAAGGAAGAAATAAAACTGTCACTGTTTGCAGATGACATGACATTATACATAGAAAATCCTAAAGATGCCACCAGAAAACTACTAGAGCTCATCGATGAATTTGGTAAAGTTTCCGGATACAAAATTAACATATAGAAATCTGTTGCATTCCTATACACTAACAACAAAATATCAGAAAGAGAAATTAAGGAAACAATCTCATTTACCATCACATCAAAAAGAATAAAATACCTAGTTCTTTTCTTTAGTTCTTCGCAGAACTAAAAGAAAAAAATTTTAATTTGTATGGAAACACAAAAGACCCCAAATAGCCAAAACAATCTTAAGAAAGAAGAATGGAGCTGGAGGAATCATACTCCTTGTCTTCAGACTATACTACAAAGCTGCAGTAATCAAAACAGTATGGTACTGGCACAAAAACAGACATATAAATCAATGGAACAGGAAAGGAAGCCTATGCACCTATGGTCAATTAATCTATGACAAAGGAAGCAAGAATATACAATGGAGAAAAGATAGTCTCTCCAATAAGTGGTGCTGAGGAAAACTGGACAGCTGCATGTAAATGAGTGAAATTAAAACATTCTCTAACACCATACACAAAAATAAACTCAAAATGGATTAAAGACCTAAGTGTAAGACTGGATACTATAAAACTCCTAGCAGAAAACATAGGCAGAACATTCTTTGACACAAATTGCAGCAACATCTTTTTGAATCCATCTCCTAAAATAATGGAATAGAAACAAAAATAAACAAATGGGACCTAATTATACTTAAAAGACTTTGCACAGCAAAGTAAACCATAAACAAAACGAAAAGACAGCCTACAGAATGGGAGAAAATATTTGCAAACAATGCGACCAACAAGGGATTAATTTCCAAAATATACAAACAACTCATGCAGCTCAATATCAGCAAAACAAACAGGGCTTCCCTGGTGGTGCAGTGGTTGAGAGTCCGCCTGCCGATGCAGGAGACATGGGTTCGTGCCCCGGTCCAGGAAGATCCCACATGCCGCGGAACTGCTGGGCCCGTGTGAGCCGTGGCCATTGAGCCTGCGCATCCGGAGCCTGTGTTCTACCACGGGAGAGGCCACAACAGTAAGAGGCCCACGTACCACAAAAAACAAACAAAAAACAACCCAATCAAAAAATAGGCAGGAGACCTAAATAGACATTTCTCCAAAGAAGACATACAGATGGCCAATAGGCACATGAAAAAATGTTCAACATCGCTAATTACTAGAGAAATGCAAATCAAAACTACAATGAGGTATCATCTCACACCGGTCAGAATGGCCATCATCAAAATGTCTACAAACAATAAATGCTGGAGAGGGTGTGGAGAAAAGGGAAACATCCTACATTGTTAGTGGGAATGTAAATTGGTGCAGCCACTATGGAGAACAGCATGGAGGTTCCTTAAAAAACTAAAAATAGAGTTACCATATGATCCAGCAATCCAACTCCCAGACATGTATCTGGAAAAGATGAAAACTCTAATTCAAAAGATACATGCATCCCAATGTTCACAGCAGCACTATTTGCAATAGCGAAGACAAGGAAGTAACCTAAATGTCCATCGACAGATGAATGGATAAAGAAGGTGTGGTATATACAATGGAATATTAGCCATAAAAAGGATGAAATACTGACATCTGCAGCAACATGGATGGACCTAGAGATTATCATACTAAGTGAAGTAAGTCAGACAAAGACAAAATGATACCATTTATATGTGGAATCTAAAAAAAATGATACAAAATGAACTTATTTACAAAACAGAAATAGACTCAAAGACATAGAAAACAAACTTGTGGTTACTAACAGGGAAAGTGAGTGGGGAAGGGACAAATTAGGAGTTTGGGATTAACAGATACACACTACTATATATAAAATAGATAAGCAACAAGGACCTACTGTATAGCACACAGAACTATATTCAATATCTTATAATAACAAAATTAAGGAAACAATCTCATTTACCATCACATCAAAAAGAATAAAATACCTAGTTCTTTTCTTTAGTTCTTCGCAGAACTAAAAGAAAAAAATTTTAATTTGTATGGAAACACAAAAGACCCCAAATAGCCAAAACAATCTTAAGAAAGAAGAATGGAGCTGGAGGAATCATACTCCTTGTCTTCAGACTATACTACAAAGCTGCAGTAATCAAAACAGTATGGTACTGGCACAAAAACAGACATATAAATCAATGGAACAGGAAAGGAAGCCTATGCACCTATGGTCAATTAATCTATGACAAAGGAAGCAAGAATATACAATGGAGAAAAGATAGTCTCTCCAATAAGTGGTGCTGAGGAAAACTGGACAGCTGCATGTAAATGAGTGAAATTAAAACATTCTCTAACACCATACACAAAAATAAACTCAAAATGGATTAAAGACCTAAGTGTAAGACTGGATACTATAAAACTCCTAGCAGAAAACATAGGCAGAACATTCTTTGACACAAATTGCAGCAACATCTTTTTGAATCCATCTCCTAAAATAATGGAATAGAAACAAAAATAAACAAATGGGACCTCATTATACTTAAAAGACTTTGCACAGCAAAGTAAACCATAAACAAAACGAAAAGACAGCCTACAGAATGGGAGAAAATATTTGCAAACAATGCGACCAACAAGGGATTAATTTCCAAAATATACAAACAACTCATGCAGCTCAATATCAGCAAAACAAACAGGGCTTCCCTGGTGGTGCAGTGGTTGAGAGTCCGCCTGCCGATGCAGGAGACATGGGTTCGTGCCCCGGTCCAGGAAGATCCCACATGCCGCGGAACTGCTAGGCCCGTGTGAGCCATGGCCATTGAGCCTGCGCATCCGGAGCCTGTGTTCTACCACGGGAGAGGCCACAACAGTAAGAGGCCCACGTACCACAAAAAACAAACAAAAAACAACCCAATCAAAAAATAGGCAGGAGACCTAAATAGACATTTCTCCAAAGAAGACATACAGATGGCCAATAGGCACATGAAAAAATGTTCAACATCGCTAATTACTAGAGAAATGCAAATCAAAACTACAATGAGGTATCATCTCACACCGGTCAGAATGGCCATCATCAAAATGTCTACAAACAATAAATGCTGGAGAGGGTGTGGAGAAAAGGGAAACATCCTACATTGTTAGTGGGAATGTAAATTGGTGCAGCCACTATGGAGAACAGCATGGAGGTTCCTTAAAAAACTAAAAATAGAGTTACCATATGATCCAGCAATCCAACTCCCAGACATGTATCTGGAAAAGATGAAAACTCTAATTCAAAAGATACATGCATCCCAATGTTCACAGCAGCACTATTTGCAATAGCGAAGACAAGGAAGTAACCTAAATGTCCATCGACAGATGAATGGATAAAGAAGGTGTGGTATATACAATGGAATATTAGCCATAAAAAGGATGAAATACTGACATCTGCAGCAACATGGATGGACCTAGAGATTATCATACTAAGTGAAGTAAGTCAGACAAAGACAAAATGATACCATTTATATGTGGAATCTAAAAAAAATGATACAAAATGAACTTATTTACAAAACAGAAATAGACTCAAAGACATAGAAAACAAACTTGTGGTTACTAACAGGGAAAGTGAGTGGGGAAGGGACAAATTAGGAGTTTGGGATTAACAGATACACACTACTATATATAAAATAGATAAGCAACAAGGACCTACTGTATAGCACACAGAACTATATTCAATATCTTATAATAACCTATAATGGAAAATAACCTGAAAAAGAATATAAAGTATATATATAAACTATATATATAGTATAACTGAATCACTTTTGTCTACACTTGAAACTAACACAACTTTGTAAATCAACTATACTTCAATTAAAGAAAAAAGCAGGTGGAATAAAAATATTTTAATCACAATAATTAAAATCATTTAAAATGCGTTTGCCAAAATTAAGAAACATCTTTCCCAAACAGAAAAAGTCCTGAAAACCAGAAACTGGGGCGGAGGGTGGGTAATGTTTAAAACAAAGCAGCACTTAGAAACATTTCGGCAGCTTTCGTATATCAGAGACTTGTAAGTGAACATCAAAACCAAATTATGATCCACAGAACAGCATTTTTCTTCTTCTTGTTTAATGGGAACTATTACAAGCAGACATGGCTAAAAGGCCATAGCAAAGAAAAATAGGTTCTAAAGTGAAACCTAGAGCATTTCAGTAACCAGATATCTGAGTGAAGCTTGAGGAGCTGTGACATAAGAAGAAACATGTGTGGACACATTTCTGAGTTTCCACAGGTTCTTGAATCTTCTATCTTCAGTGAGAAAAAACACTCAGACTCTAAGTTTCCCCGACAATGGGTCCTACTAGAAGTTTAAGGAATTCTAAATTGCTCTTCAGTAATTCTCAACCTTGCGTGCACATTAAAATCATCTGGGAAGGTCTTTTTTCTTTTTTCATACCAATGCCTGGGTCCCACTCAGATCAATTAAATCAGAATCCCTGGATATGGAAACCAGGCATTTTTAAAGCTCCCAGAGGTTCTACTGTGCAGCCAGGGCTGAGACGCACCAGAAAAATGCTGAGAAAAGTCAAGGATGACTATAGTTACTGTGTTTGAATTTTAGTTGTCACAGAAAAAATTTTCCAGAGAGATAAATGTCTTTGCTAATGCTAGGCTGCCCTTCTTATATGCTTACTGTCCAGTGTAGGATGCTTATTAAACCCCTCAAGATAATGACATCCACCATTAATTGAGCACTTATGTGGTGCCAGGCACCATGGTGGGTGCTACCCCCAACATAATTGATAATCCCCAGTATCCTGCAAACCAGGTATCAAACCCATTTACCCAGGCAGTTGTGAAGGAGGGGTTTATTTGCCCCATCATAGACCAAGGTGAAGAAACTGGAATTAGAACATACATGTGTCTGATTACAAAGCCATGTTTTATTTTCTTTTAATTTTATGTATTTACACTTTTAAAGTTAACCCAATCACATTTCAGAGGTTTATACACTATAAAGATTTAAAAGGTGTACATGTAAGGTATATAAAAATCCACAGTAAATACAGTCATACCTAACTCCTGTCACTCAACCTCTCTATCACCTAGCCACTCAATCTCCCCCCTCGGAGACCAAGTTAGCTGTTTTTTGTCTATCCTTCCAAAGATATTTAATGGATACATAAGCAAGTATGTGTATGTAAGCATATGTGTATATCCATGCCATATATTTGGATTCCTCCCACCTCATTTTAAATGATGGTAGCATAATTCATACACTATACTGCACATGGCCTTTTTCACTTTAACAATATATCTCAGATATGTGGTATATATATATATAAAATGGAATATTACTCCACCATAAAAAAAAAGAAACACTGCCATTTGCAGTAACGTGGACAGACCTAGAGATTATTATGCTTAATGAAATAAGTGAGACAAGACAAATACTGTATGATACCACTTATATGTGTAATCTAAAAAATAATACAAATGAATGTATATATAAAAGAGAAACAGACTCACAGACATAGAAAACAAACTTGGGGTAACCAAAGGGGAGAGGGAAGGGAGGAGGGACAAATTAGGGGTTTGGGATTAACGGATACAAACTACTATATATAAAATAAATAAGCAACAAGGATTTACTGTATAGCACAGGGAATTATACCCAGTATCTTATAATAACCTATAATGGAATATAATCTGCAAAAATACTGAACCACTATCCTGTGGACCTGAAACTGACATAATATTGTAAATCAACTGTACTTCAATTTTAAAAATCAATGAAAAAAACCCCAATAGATCTCAGAGATAATTCTATATCAATACATAAACATTTTAAAATTCTTTTTTGTGCCACCTAGTATTCAGTTGTACTATCACTTTTTTAATCAGTTCCTTACTGAGAGATATTAGATTGCTTCCAATTATTTGCTCTTATAAAAAATTTGGAATGAATAACCTTGAGCAACTTAATTTCATAACTAAGTACAGATAATTATATCTGTAGAATAAATTTTTAGATGTCAAAAGTTATGCCCTTTCCACTATTCTACACTGCCTCAGGATTCTAAGAAATAACACAGACTCATGATGATATCCATTTAAATTATTTTATTTTAAAATGTCACCTCAATACCCAAATTACACTTTTCATTTTAATAAAAGATTAAAAATTGTTTTTCTGAATATGTTGAAGGACCAAAATAGTCTGAGAAGGATCAAAATGGTCTGAGAGATAGTTTTATGCCAGAGAAAAATGACCTCAAA
The DNA here is from genome assembly GCF_003031525.2 of Neophocaena asiaeorientalis asiaeorientalis. Taxonomy (NCBI): domain Eukaryota; kingdom Metazoa; phylum Chordata; class Mammalia; order Artiodactyla; family Phocoenidae; genus Neophocaena; species Neophocaena asiaeorientalis. The sequence goes on from NW_020175662.1 coordinate 1,558,149, forward strand.
ACCAGCAGCACAAATACTGTACTGGCTCTCACTTTACATTCAGAAGGTATCTGTTCCCGAGGACTCTGTGTCCCCCTGGACAGTGCTGATGCTCAGAGACTGAGAGCAGTCCTCCAGGTTCACTGAGGGTGGCGTCACGGACATCTTGGCAGGTGATGTCTGCGAAGTGAAGAGTGGAACTGCTTTACCACCTGTAAAAAGGAGAAACTCCTTCAGCTAAACAAGTGTACCTGAGTATTTACGTGCCTTAAATTTTCCTAAATAATACTGGGGATCAAAAAAGGACTGCATCTGCGATAATTTCTTTTCTCAAGGTGCTCAGAACTTGTCACAGAGGTAAAATACACCCTCCTTTCCACTTCCACCCCTGAACAATTAAGAAACAACATTTTAGAAGTATATGTTATGATCTGAATGTTTATGTCTCCCCAAAATTCATATATTGAAATCCTAATGCCTAGTGTGGTGGTATTAAGAAGTGTGGCCTTTGGGAGGTGCTTAGGTCATGAGGATGGAGCCCTCATGAGTGAGAGTAGTGCCTTTATGAAAGAGGCCCCAGAGAGTTTGCTAGCCCCTTCGACCATGCTAGTCCTTCGACCATGTGAGGACACAGGAATCAGGAAGAGGTACCTTGATCCTGGATGTCCAGCCTCCAGAACTGTGAGAAATAAATTTCTGTTGTTTAAAAGCCACTCAGTCTATAGCATTTTGTTATAGTAGCCTGAATAGGCTAAGATGGTATACAAGTGCCCAAAGCTGTGGTACAGATGATAAATGCTAGGTAAGACCAAGTCAGGGAGGCAGTTTGAAATGAAGAATTCATTAATATGTTTTAAAAAACCCAGAGTAGACTACATATATATATATCTATCTGCATATAACCTAATTCACTCCTCTAAGCTTAAAAAGCACATTGCCTAAGAGCATAAAGAATGACAACTTGGTACTATTTAAGACCACAAAAATCCTCATTTCAAATTTCATGTACTTACCATATATATATAATAATAAGCATCTTAAAAGTAAACTATCCTAAATAATCTTAAAGACATCTCTGAGCCAAGAGTCATAGTAATTTTTCTAAAACTCCTTTATACTTTTAAAATAGTTGTCACAGTAATAAAGTGAAATTTTCCATCAAGTTTTTATAGGGACCACAGTAAAAGAAGTCAGTTTTGGAGATTCAATGATGACTCAATCACAGCTGTTCAAGATGATCAAAATACTTGTAAAAGAAAATTTCCTTTCATATTAGGAAGTCTAACAAAGACTATTTTAATATACCATTCCTTTTTGTTACTTGTATCAATTTATTTTTAATAAAAGAGGAACGTGAAATAAGATTTCGTATAATTATAGCAGTACTACAAACTGTAATGCAACAGCATAATCCTTTAAGAAGAAAACAATTATTATATCAATTTAAATAGAACAAATATTTTAAATAGGAAAAGACTTGTTGAAATTTAGCTCTGACAGGATATGATAAAAACTAAAATTAAGAAACTTATTGTTTATAAACTTATGGTTTATTCAATACTTGTAGTCTCTGTGTCTGGAATGATGCCAAACACATTTTAAATGCTGAAAAAATATATATTAAATAAACATTCAAGGGACTTCCCTGGTGGGGCAGCGGTTAAGAATCTGCCTGCCAATTCAGGGGATGTGGGTTCGAGCCCTGGTCCGGGAAGATCCCATGTGCCGTGGAGCAACTAAGCCCGTGCGCCACAACTACTGAACCTGTGCTCTAGAGCCCGCAAGCCACAACTGCTGAAGCCGGCGCACCTAGAGCCCGTGCTCTGCAACAAGAGAAGCCACCGCACTGAGAAGCCCGCACACTGCAACAAAGAGTAGCCCCTGCTTACTGCAACAAAGAGTACCCCTGCTTGCTGCAACTAGAGAAAGCCTGAGTGCAGCAACGAAGACCCAACACAGCCAAAAATAAAAATAAATTTTAAAAAGAAATAAATTTTAAAAAAAGAAACAATAAGAACTTCTTTTAAAAAATCTTCATAGGGGCTTCCTTGGTGGCGCAGTGGTTGAGAGTCCGCCTGCCGATGCAGGGGACACGGGTTTGTGCCCCGGTCCAGGAAGATCCCACATGCCGCGGAGCGGCTGGGCCCGTGAGCCATGGCCGCTGAACCTGCGCGTCCAGAGCCTGTGCTCCGCAACGGGAGAGGCCACAACAGTGAGAGGCCCGCATACCGCAAAAAAAAAAAAAAAAAAAATCTTCATAGGACATAAGCATTGTTTAAATATTCTGACATTTTACAAAGCTGTGATGCAGAATATACAAAATAACCAAGAGAAGTATCCAAGATCAGAGCTTACCTCGTCAATAAAGTAAAAACCAACACAGGATATAACTAAGGCTTGAGAGCAAAATTAATTTTCAACCTGTAAAATTAAATGTTATCTTCCCCCGATTAAGAAAAATTCTATTCCTTGCATTACTTACGTATCTGTCAAAAACTACACTGATGCCAGATATTCTTCTTTTCTTTGTTATCCAGTTTCACAAAACTGCTTTACATGTGCCTTTATTTTCTACTCTGCACATTAAATTACTGATTAAATTGCTCAGTGATGTAACAAGAGCTATAACTATTTTTTTATTTTGGACCTTGAAGAAGTTTCCAAGTCTCAAGGAACATATTAAATTCAATTATTGTAAAGTTATGCTATTTCTTATAGTTACTGCCTTAGATTTATACAGCAATTAAAATTTTGCAAAGATCTTTTGCCCATCATATTATCTCATCCTAACAGTAATTCTGGGAGGCAGACAAGGTAAAGGTAACTGAGGCACAGAGATGTCAGAGTGGGCTTTTCCAAAAGCATATGCTCACTAACTAAACATCTATACAAGCCTACTGTATGTGTGGAGCTAAGATGGTGTTGAGAAGATGATACACAGGTGAAAAAGAAATAGTCCTCATCTTCAAGAAGCTTAAAACCTAGTAGTGGAGATAAACATGTAGAGGAATACTTGGTTTAAATTAGGTGGAAGTAGCAGGTGAGATAGGACTTAAAAGATGTGGAAGGCAATGAAGAAAAAGAGGACAACAAAATAAATGATGACAGAAATAAGAGAAGGACAAAGAAAGGTGAATAAAGAGAAAACAGAGGAACACAAAAGGGAAGTGTTAGATAAGTAGGAAGAGACCCAAGAATGAAGAGTCACACAAGGTAAGAGTCACACAAGGTTTTCAAAAGAGTCTAGTATAATTCACCTAATTCGTAATTGGTAGAGCTGAGACTACAACTCACTGCTTTTTGCCTGATACCAAATACCTTAATTATCCACATAAAAAATTAGTATTTTTAAAGGTTGTTGAGGGAAATTCCATTTTAGTAGTGGTATGTAATGGTAGGGGCAGCTAAGGAGAGGAGCAGTGATGAAGTTTCAAGCACAAGTCCCTTTATGATCAGTCAAGTCTGGGGTCCAAATGAGGTCTATTGTTCAGTCACCTGGGAATGGTCCCATCAAGACTGTCAGTGTGAGGTTTTCGTGTGGGAAGGAGTAAAAGAGGAAGGGGGAGGAACAGAGCATGGATTCCATAATCGGGCAGGGCTAGGCTCATCCATTTGTTAACTCAATAAATATTAACTGAGCACCTATGTGCCAGGCACTGTTCTAGACTCTGGAGATTTCGGCAGTGAAGAAAACAAAGGCTCTAATCTCACTGACATCATATCCCAGCTGGATGTGAAGGGCAAATGACAAACAAGTAAGGAAACAAACATATATTATGTCAGGCGGTGATGAGTGCTATAATGGAAAATAGGTAAGCGGTACGAGGGAGAATGAGTGATAAGGGACTTTTGGAAAGTTACATAACTTCTCTAAACCCTCATTTCCTCATCTACAAAATAAAGGTAAGAGTACCTACCTCAGAGGGTTTTACGCGGATTAAATGGGATAATGCATATAAAGTGTTTTGAATAGTGCTGGCAAATCAAAAGCACTTAAAACAGATTAGCACTTACTTTTATGGAACTGGAAAGAAATTATCCTAAGAGGCAATGACCCTCAGAGTGGGCTGCAAAAGGCAGTCGACTTAGGAGAGAGGGATAAGAATGTGTCACTGAAATACACTAAGAAAAAAACCCCACAGCTTTAGAAGGCCTCCAAATAATTATGCTACTTTTAACTCTAGTAACTGAGGTTTTTTTGGTTGTTTTCTTTTTGCGGTAGGCGGGCCTCTCACTGTTGTGGCCTCTCCCGTTGTGGAGCACAGGCTCCAGACGCGCAGGCTCAGCGGCCATGGCTCACGGGCCCAGCCGCTCCGTGGCATGTGGGATCTTCCCGGACCGGGGCACGAACCCGTGTCCCCTGCATCGGCAGGCGGACTCTCAACCACTGCGCCACCAGGGAAGCCCTAGTAACTGAGTTTTAATCAATGAGTTATATCAATAAAATGCATCACCTTATCTAAAGGTGTTTGTTAATGTACATTTTGGAAAGGTTTTTTGAAGCGCTCATTTACACAAGCTAAACAGTCACAGTTTTAGAGCTTTAAAAGAGGACTTTTTAGACTGGAAACGTTTTTCAAAAGCATCACTGTTAACAGGCAAAAAGAGTCACATTCATATGCAGTTATGGTCCTCACAGAGTTTAATTTGTTTTTAAAGAAAAGACATAAATCTTAATAAATCATCATTAAAGCAAACAAATTTTCTACCTATATTAAATGTAGTTTGATGCTTTCAAAGTTTGACTTTTTAACTTTCCACAGTCATGTCATTACTCTATGATGTAATTGTTTCAACAGCTGTTTTCAGATTTGTTTTTAAAAAAGGGAGATTATTCCTTGATTCCGTGGGTAGGCAGTACGTCATTTAACCTGGCATGCATTTAAGCAGGAGATGTCACTGAGCGAGACCATGTATTTGAAGCATCCTAAGTCGTATCTGTAAAACTCTTTAGGCATTTGAAATTCAATTTTTTTGCTTTAAAAATATTTAAAATTCATAAAGAAATTTTGTTTTCTATTCTTTGATTGTAAGACTAAGGAACAGAAAATCTAAAACTAATTTATTCTAAGTCATAAAGTAATAATACAAGATTTTTTATGTCCATTTAAGAATTTGCCTGTATATCACATGTGTATTTTTAAAAATACATATACAAAACTTTCTAAAAGCTTTTTAGGTTTAGATAATCCATTTCATCAGCAGGTTTTAGATTCTGACTCTAATCTTCAAACAGTTGGTAACCCATTATTATGTCTCTGTTATTTGCAAACTGAGAGGAATCCAAACAGAGTATTCTCTCCTAAAACAACAGGAGGCAAGCAGAGAAAAGAAGTAAAAAATTTCTTAGTAAGTTCACAGAAGAATGCAGCACCGCACACTCCTCACTCAGATTCAGTAACCGCACGTGGTATAAGCCACATAAACTTATGGGATTCTTCTATGAGTTGACGAATAGATAGTATAGTGACTTTAAATTGCCTGGATTTGGGTATTTCTACATGCAGATCAAGATGAGTTTCTTATACACTGCACATTTAAAAATAAAATTAAAAAGGAAACAAAGGTAATAATCTTTAATCAAGTACCCGAAGGATCTGAATCCAGAGTCCGTGGATGGGTGACCCAGGATCTATTTGTGAATACCCTGAAACCATATGCAAATTATTTTCATATAAGTACAGTTTGGAAGGGAGGCAGGTAGTCATAGCTATCAATGTCTCTAAGGGGTCTGCGGACCCTAAATACTCAAGAATGTGTGCAGATGAATTACACTCTCTGAGTTGTTTTCCCAGCCGTAGTGGTGAAATACAGGGGTTCCTCTCCTGTTAACTGCAGATGCCTTATTCTCTGAAGGCAATGCTACTGCAGCACTTAGGAGACTGCACTGTAATTATTTATGTGTCTGTCACTTCCACTGGACAATATATTCCTTAAGAGCAGGGACTGCAACTTACACTCATTGTCTTCCACGTGACTAGTACAGTAGGTACACACTAAGCATCTGTGACCTTATCTCTTGTATTACTGTTATTTGCTTGTGGGTCTGTTGCTCCTGTTAAATGTGCCCCATGAGGACAACTTTGTCTTGTTTACGTCTGCATTCTACAAAGTTGTAGCATAATGCTAGGTATACACTGGGCCTTAAAATGATTGCTGAACCAAACTGATTTGTTTCTACCTAGAGAGTCTGTGGTTCCTTACGGCTACCAGCTTGCTTAGCCTCATCCAGTCTTTAAAATCAACCCTGAGTTCCAGCAAAACAGTTGCTTCCCAGATGTCTATGAAAATGTTACAGTATTTCAGCTGTGTTTTACTGAGTTCTTGAAGCATTTTTTCCTGTCCACCGCGGGTTCATCTACTCTTGCTTAAATTCCTTGTTTAAGCAGCTGCTAAACTATCCTGCTGTATTCGATTCTCCTCACATACTTAACCCAGCCCTACAGATTTTGCAACATCAGCGCTTCAGTGCTTGAGAACAAATACTACAAGCCTTGATGAAGAAGATGCCTGGTCATTCGATGTTATGTATATAGTATGTAAAACGAGATTTGCCTCCGCTTTACAGAATTAGTCAGTATTAAACATTTCTTTCCTTACTTTCATGTTTAAAAGAGTGATTTAAAATGTTACTAGAGTCTCATCCCAAAATGTGTCTTAGAAATAAACACCCTATTACATTTTTTAAGTTTACTATTGCTTCTGTTTTTTAAGTGAGTTGACAAATGCTTATTTTAAAATTTATAATTTAAGATAAAAATACAGCAGTTCCTATAGGAAGAATAAATGTATTGGCACCTGTAAAAACAAGTCCAAATCTTTTTTTCTCCAAAAAGCAATAGTTAATGTGAAAGATTTGTTTCTTCTTATGCCAGGTTCCAGCTGCTTCACTTTGTTTAAAACTGACTTCAAAGTTTAAACAGTGTCCTGTCCCAACAAATAACCTCCCCCAGATGGAATTATCTCGAGTACTAGCCTCAGTGCTCTGAATACCACACCTGCAGCCTTTTAATTCAACATTTTATAAACTTTCCAAAAGGAAATGATAGATTTTTTTTGTCTCCTAACTTTTGGAGAGTTGAGTTTAGTGCATGAAGGGAGTTCTATACCTGGGGTAAGTTTATAGATATTTTAAAAGAATAAAAAATTGGAATTATTTTCTCTACTGTGTTGATTATTATGAGAGAAAGAAAGAAGGAAATGAAAAAAATCTGAAACTTTTAAAGTAAAAAATCTTACCTGTAAATACGGATGCTAGGTACAGACTGGGTTCAATTTGTGTCCGATCCATATCACCTGGTGAAGCCACAGTTAAAAAATTTTTTTCATAAGAAAATCAGTTAAGCATAGAAATAATCATGATTCATTCCTGCTGTTAAAAAAAAACAAAACCCACAAACCAAATGCACTCCCACAGTTACTTTCATAAAATCAGGCAAACAGAAGCCTGACCTTGTGGCCTTAATATAAAGAAGGAAGTTAAACAGCTGAATTTTAATGACTGCCAATAGAATAATACTTTACCTAATAGATTATTATCTTTGTGCATCGAAGATTAGGAAAAAGGGGAAACCAAGGATCATGAAAGAATTTGCATAATTATTTGTATTTAGTAAGAGAAACTCATGGGCCATTTCTTCCAAGCCTAAAAGTTTTCACAGATTCTCTTACTTAAGGATTTAATCATTATAAAAAGAAGTTTAGAATTTCCCTTCTCCCTAGGCCAGCCTGGGGCATATTGCCCAACACAATCCATGTGAAAAAACCAGTAAAGTTGTCAGGGAGCACAGAAGAACACTACCCTGTTAAACCAAAGCCAAATTTTAATATTAAAATGAAATAGGCTGGGGAAAAACTCTTTTTATAGCTAGAGAATTATAAAGCCGAGAAAAGTTAAATAACTGAAGAGAGAAACCTGTGGTACATATAGTTCTCAGGCCAAAAAGATACCCTGGGTGCCTAAGGCATATGCCCCAGTTGATGGCATGCTGTTAACCTCTGCTCTGAAATATCGTCAGTTACTGTTAATAACCACTGTTATTCAGAATGATTCAGAAAAAATTTACAGTATGGTATAATCAGTATTTTCTGATTTTCTCTAAGATAAAAATCAGTCATCTCTCAAGCTTCCTTTATTTCACGAAAATTTCAGGTGGATTTAAAAGAAGATAATTAAATGAAAGTGATTTTAAGCATTACATAGTTCACTAAGCCAAGCAATATATTCCCACTGGTGACAAACATTCATGTTAAACTACTGTAGTTACGCTGTAGGAAACACATATTTAAATGTTAAAAAATTAAATGCATAACAGTTTGTACCTCTTAATCCCCTACACCTATATTGCCCCTCCCCTCTCCCCAATGGTAACCACTAGTTTGTTCTCTGCATCTGTGAGTCTGTTTCTTTTTCGTTATATTCACAAGTTTGTTGTAATTTTTAGATTCCACATGTAAGTCATATCATACCGTATTTGCCTTTCTCTGTCTGACTTATTTCACTTAACATAAGACCCTCCAAGTCCATCCATGTGGTTGCAAATGGCAAAATTTCATTCTTTTTTATGGCTGAGTAGTATTCCACTGTGTGTGTGTGTGTGTGTGTGTGTGTGTGTGTGTGTGTGTACACACCACATCTTTTTTATCCATTCATCTGCTGAGGTACAAACTATTATGTATAAAATAAGCTACAATGGTATATTTTACAACACAAGGAATATAGCCAATATTTTACAATAACTATAAATACATTATTACCTTTAAAAATTGTAAATCACCTATATTGTACACCTGTAACATATAATATTGTACGTCAACTATACTTCAATAAAAAACTTAAAGGCAATACAGATCAATGAAGAAAAATTAAAGCTTAAAAACTATAGTTTTAGAAGAAAATATAATTTTATAAGGGTAAATTTGTAGGCAAATACAAATTACTTATACACCGATAATCTGAAAATTGGCCCAAATTGAGCATCTGACTTTGATAGTTTCTAAAAAACAAATCTTTAAATACAGTTTTTAAATCTTTAAAAGCATTAAAAGTGCTTACTATGATGTTACTATTAGACACTATCTACATTCACTTCCCCCTCTGCCTTTAAGTTTCTGAGTGTTAGCAGTGAGAGAAGTTACTGCTAGGCACCTTTCAGATTCTATATAGCACCTATAGTACAAACATGGAAGCAGAGGTATCAGTACCACCACAGAGGCCCCCTCCACTGAAGAACCATTTGTTTGTAGCAAGTAAATTAAACGGCAGTCTTCTCTGAGGTGGTTGCCTGGAAGCCCAGAATTCAAACTAATCTATTGTATTATAGTAAGAAATAAGCAACAGCACCCCTTTCAGACTAAACAAAACTGGGTGGAAACTAAGAAAAAGAAAACCTACCTTAGGTCTAGCTAGGGTTCAATTAAAAAAATTTTTACAAATACCTTTGATGTGTTTATTATACTAGGTGAGGCCACAAAGAGTAAGACATTTTGTCTCAATCCTCTTTAACTGGAGGACTTCCCTGGTGGCACAGTGGTTAAGAATCCACCTGCCAATGCAGGGGACACGAGTTCAATCCCGGATCCGGGAAGATCCCACATGCCATGGAGCTACTAAGCCCGTGCACCACAACTACTGAGCCTGTGCTCTAGAGCCCGCAAGCCACAACTACTAAGCCCATGCACAGCAACTACTGAAGTTCACATGCTCTAGGGCCTGTGTGCTGCAACTACTGAGCCTGAGTGCTACAACTACTGAATCCCGTGCACCTAGAGCCTGTGTTCTGCAACAAGAGAAGCCACCGCAATGAGAAGCCTGCACACCCCAACAAAGAGTAGCTCCCGCTCACCACAACTAGAGAAAGTGTGTGTGCAACAACGAAGACCCAACGCAGCCAAAAAAAAAATAAAAATAAAAAATTAATAAAGAAGGTGCTAAATAGCGTACCTGGATACTTTGGAAAAAAGAGCTGTGATACCTTTTTTAAACCAGTGATTTTCAACAGAGGGTTGGTGTAGGAGAAGTGAAAGTCTGAATCACTTCTGGGGTTTTCTCAAACCAACAAGGGCTCCCTTCTATTCTGACATGCTCACACTCCAAAGGGGATTGTATCCCCCAAAGGGAGTTGCTGCTATAATGGAACACTCTTCTAAATTCATAATAACTAAATGGGAATTTTATACACTCCATTTTTTTCAATAAAAAATGGAGAATGTTTTCTCTAATATTCAGGTCCTTTGCTTAATAAAAACATTTTCTTGAAACTTTCAAAAGCACCTTATTTTTGCTTTATTAAAAAATGAATTTTAACTAAAAAAAATAACAACTATTTCATTAGTCCAAACCAAGTAAATGTTAGTCATCTCTTTACAGCCAACAGAAAGCTAAATTATTAGCAAAATTGTCTAAATTAAAATAACATACAAAATCTGTTATTTTTTTAAAGGAATGTCTCCAATAAGCCACTTCATAGGCTGAAGTAAAATTACTGCAATGCCAGATTTCCTTAAAGGACAAGCAAATAAATGGTTTCCTCCATTATCTTTCTTCATTTTCCCTAAGATGCCTACTTCAGTTCTTTGTATATAGTTGTTCAAGAAATATCCAGCTGACCAGTGTTTCTGAAAACTTTATATGGAATGGATATAATACTCTATGATCTTTTATAGATCATTTTCTAGAAAAAATTGCTTTTTTTCCGTTCATTCTATACTGTGGTATGCAAGATAAAAATTTTTTTTGGCAAGTAAATAACAACCAGACACTCTTACTAGAGAGACAGCTGTAAGCTCGAGGCTAAAAGCACAGACTTAGAAGCTAAGCTACCTGAATGCAAATCACAGTGCCAACCACTGTGAGACCTGGGAGAAATACCACACTCCGTGAAGTATCACCACTTTGTGCTTCTATTTCCTCTTCTAGCTCATAGGTTTCTTATGATCATTAACTGGAATGATATATATAAATAACTTAGAGCAGTGCCTACAGAGGCACTCAATAAGTGGTAGTTGTATTATTATTTAACCTATGATTATTTTCTAACTTTTCCCAGTTGACAAAAAATTGATCTCATTAAGGCAATCTTTTCAAAATATATTTTGACAGGGAGACTTTTGGTTTAAGATCACATATTACAGCAGTAGAACTATAAGGGATCTCAGAGATGATCTTATCCTTACTTATAAGGAAATCATGATTCAGGAAGGTTCACTGACAAGAAATCAATGTCACAAATTAGTAGTAGGAACTAAAAACCCATAGTAAACAGTTCTTTCCCCACCACCCAACATTTTCATACTCTTCTACCAAGATGTATCTTCAGATATTGAGACCTGTAAGAATAATCAGAAATTATCTGTTCTACTTTTAAAAAATTGTCAATGAAGGAAATATACAGTATGTTGAAGAGCATAGCCTTTGATTTCAGAATTGGACTTGGTTTGACTCCTAGCTCTATCATTTATTAGCTGTGTAACCTTGGGCAAAATATGTAACCTCTCTGAGTCTCAGGTTCCTCAAATATGAAATGAGACGACTATTACTTACCTAATTGGACTGATTAAGGATCTTAGCAGAGTGCATCACATAAAGGAAGTAAACATAGATAGCAGCTACTACATATTGTCATTGCTGTTATTATAACCATAAACAAAACTCTCCTGTACCCAAACTGGGGGAGAATCTTTATCTCTACAATGATTTCTCCTAATGGTTTAAAAAAAAGGCTACCATGTCAATATCAGAGTTGACTATTCTCATTTTTTCCTGTAGCTGCCTCATAACTGTCACTTGCTGGTGACAGGGTTTACTGCAAGTGTGAATACTGTGCTCTGCAGGTGAGGATTAAGGTAGCAAACACAACTTACACCATGGCCAATGTGCTTTGAAAACTGCTTATCAAGTTTGTTGGTTCTTACACTTCCTCACCCTGCTGTTCAAAATTGAGCAAACATAATACTCATTGGTATTTAAGTGAAAGAATGAGAAGAGAAAATTTCTAAATATTTTATCTATAAATTTCTATTAACATTTCTGTGGAAATTCTGAGTGGATAATATTGACTAAAAATTGAGTCATAAATTACCTATGAATATAATTTATCCTTTTACCTTTATCACAAAAGGCAAATGTGTTAACCTTTATTTAAATGTTTAAAAGTACCACAAAATAAAAACAAATGATCTTAGATTTGGAAATAGAATCCAAGGCTGGGAAAGCAGGGATACTGCTGAAAAAGCTTTAAATGAGGGCACACCAACGGTACCGGGATTGTACCACTTGTACACTATGCTTCTTCCAAACACTCACCGTATTTCAGTACTATAACTTATTTTAAATGGTCATTCAAAATCTTGTAGCTATATGGTGCCAATTTGAAAGTAACCATGTTGTATTTCAAAAAGTGGTATTTAAAAGGATAGGAATCTGGGCTTTATGTTCTACTCTTGTATTTAAAAAATTTTTATTTTTGGTTGAAAATGTATCTTCTGCTCTGTAATACTATCTTTAGTAAGAATCACTAGTATAGCAATACTTAAATCTGTAAATCATTATATTATTGTTTTAAACAAATTCTTTACGTATTTAAGAAAACCATATAGTACTACAGGACTGTTAACTGCAAAACAAGGATATAAAGATGAAGGCCTCCAAAATATGAATTTTTTTAACCCCCAAAACAAGAGTTTTTAAATAAGTGACATCCAGAATTTGAAACAAATCTAATAAGGAGAAATCTAAAATTAGTAACATTCAGAATAGCTGGTGCTTTTATACTAATTTGAGTTCACTGAAGGAACAAAAAAGGGAATATTATTAAAGTAGTTAAATAAATATAGAAGAAGTTAACACTTTTGAAACAAATACGTTACTCATTGGCTGCATATCTAATAGGTATACAACTCTTGTCAATAATAGGATTTTCAGAAATAGTATCTTGGCAGCATAAAAGCTTATATTCAAATGCCAGGAAACTGATTGGTAATTCAGAAAATAGATGACCCACCTAACCTGAATGCAGACATGATTTATTTGAATAATGTACACTCAATTATTAAGGCTCATTAAAAACCATTTAAGTGCTTGGATGTATTGCTGTGTAGTGTAATGACAAAGAGAGTTCCTGCCTTTCAGGGGCAGGAATGTCTAGAGAGACATTCCAGCATTAAAATGTGGTTGAGAACGGAGAGACGATGTTTTAGTAGACAACTTTATCTACAGGGTGCTTCCTGTTGGTTGAACAGCCTATGACACAGCTACTAAAACAAATTCCTCTCAGATAATCCTTTATAAAAACATGCCATAATGGTTTGAAAACTAAAAGAATCTTAAAAATTACAATAGGTTTGCCTTGTGAAAGAAGCCATACATTCTGTATGATTTCATTTATCTAAAGTACAAAAACAAGAGAACTAATCTATGCTGCTAGAAGTGAGAATAGTGGTTATCCTTTCGGAGGTGGAAGCTGTGTCTGAAAGGGAAAGTGAGGGGCTTTGGGGGTGCTGGCAATATTCTGTTTCTTGAGCTACGTATGGGTTTTACAAGTGTGCTCAGTTTTTGAAAATTCTTTCAGCTGTACACTTATGTGTACTTTTCTGTATGTATATTATACTTCCAGAAAAACCTGAGGTTGAGAAAAAACCCAATAGGTTAGTTTCATCAATTAAAAGATGATTTTCATAGAGGCTTCCCTGGTGGTGCAGTGGTTGGGAGTCCGCCTGCCAATGCAGGGGACACGGGTTCGTGCCCACATGCTGTGGAGCGGCTGGGCCCGTGAGCCATGGCTGCTGAGCCTGCGCGTCCAGAGCCTGTGCTCGGCAGTGGGAGAGGCCACAACAGTGAGAGGCCTGCGTATCACAAAAAAAAAAAAAAAAAAAAATATATCCTTTTCAATTTTTAAATGATTCCCTTATAGGTTTAAACTGCTTTTCCAACAAATGAAAATGCCAAACAACTAACATTACTAGGTAGGCTTTCACATCAAGTTAACATCAGTAGCAGGCCACACTGCTGACTAAAGACAAATTCCTTCCTATTTCTTTTCTTAAAATCTTGAAAAACCTGTAAGCTGAAATTATTCAGAAGCAGAAGGTGAGCTTTTGCTTTTGTCGCTGTTGCTTTAGTTTGACTCTCACAAGTCTAGTTTGACTTACTACTTAGGATGCTCGATGTTCACAACAATCACCCACTCAATTTAATTGAAAGCACAAACCAATCTCAGTTTAACTAATCTTGAAGGCATTTCTAAAAGCATTTCTAAAATATTAATACATTCTGGTGGTGCAGTGGATAAGACTGCGCTCCCAATGCAGGGGGCCCGGGTTCAATCCCTGGTCAGGGAACTAGATCCCACATGTATGCCACAGCTAAGAGTTCACATGCCACAACTAAGGAGCTGGCAAGCCACAACTAAGGAGGCTGTCTGCCGCAACTAAGACCCGGTACAACCAAATAAATAAATATTTAAAAAAATATTAAAACATCCTGTAAAAGCCACTTAGTTCCTTATTTTGGATACAAAAATAATGCTTGCTGCTTCAGTTTATGTCTATAAAGCAATGATATCATAACTACATTTAAACTCAACTATAACTCTTACTCAATAGTAATTCATATAACTTTAATTATGTGAGGCCACAGATTGTTATAGAAGGTCACTATTATCACATTCTTATAAATGATATTTGATAGCCAACAAAGCTGAAGGCAAAGTAGGTCCCTAATATAGTTACTTAACAGTTTGAATCTAAGAGCTTCTATAATTTACACACAGAAAATCCATTTTCTGAGATGGAAATTCTAATATGAAAACCTCTCTCAAGTTCTGGCCTGTGACTATAGCTAAAAAAGACAGTGTATTATTTGTGTAGTCTTTACAGTGGATTTTTCCATATCTAGTCATTCCTAACTAAATTTGGAAACAAAAATTAAATGTGACATAGTGACCAGTTCACTTCCCTCAAGGCCAGACCTGGTAACTTCTGAAAAAGAATGAAAGAATGAAAAATGAGCTTTCAAATACAGGAAGCCACTAGAAAATAAGAACAACACTATTCCATATCCTAAAATTAGAGCTTTAAAGACTTTCTGTTGACTAGTAAGTTTCGGGGTGAGGGGGCAGGCAGGCAAGGGGGAATTTCTGCTCAGTGTACACACGACACCAAGGGGAATAAGGGCCAGTCCAAGTTCTATGTTACCATTACTCTGGGTAATAGTTCCAAGCTGTGAGGCACAGCTGTATGGGCCCTGCCAGCAAGGCCATCGCAGCATGCTTTGATAGCATGGGGCCCTGAAGTGTCAGGATACAGAGAAGGCAGCAGTTGTTGGCTGTGAAAACAGTCTGATACAAACCAGATGGGAACTTACTAGATGGGCAACACAAAGGAAAACAATTGGCTCATTCAACAAAGTCAGGCCCCTGCCCCAGAGAATTCACAGAAGACAATAACAGTCACCCAGAGTTGATGCAAACAAGAAACGGCCATGTGGTTACAGTTTAAAGAATTGTTTTTCCTCAGACTAAACGAAGTTTTGCTTTCTAATTCTTGTATTCATTAACTGTAGTTTGGTGTACAGGCCTTTTTGCAAAGAAAAACATTTCATTTATACAATATGTATTTTTGTGACATCAAGAGAAATATATGGCGGCATAGAAATTTTATGCTGCTTCCTGTAAAGTGTTATGAACATAGGTTAAGCTATTTCAAGAAATTGGCAAATTTAGAAAATGATTTATCAGGCTGACACAGTAATTAGAAAATAGCCAACATAATATTTCCATGACTTCCTAAGTCTGATTTGTTTCAACGTAGGCAGAATAACACAAAGGCAGTAATCACAGACTTTCGGAACTACACTTCTACCTACGTGATTTTTTTCTGACTTTATTAGATGAGACAGTATTATTGCAATTATATTCACAGGAATAAAGTGCCAGTGTTCTCCATAACCTTACTACCAGAGTCTCATCACACTAAAAAGTACCTGTCCATCTTGAGCTGACAGTATAACAGGGATTAACAATTAGATTTTAAGATAACTTTTGGCAATAATATTTCACTTAAAGACTTTGTATGTATATATTCCACAACAGAGTTGTTTGTTCTCCTATTTTAAAAGATAGTAAATAGCATTCTAGCTTAAAATGATTCACAGGTAACTGCATCTTTTTCCATTGGAAATCCCAGCACAACCTGGGCCTCTGCATTTACTACTAATTTAAAAACACACCCAAGGGACTTCCCTGGTGGTCCGGCAGTTAAGACTCCGCACTTCCAATGCAGGGGGCCCGGGTTTGATCCCTGGTCAGGGAACTCGATCCTGCATACCACAACTAAGAGTCCACATGCTGCAACTAAAACGCGACACAGCCAAATAAATAAATAAATAAATATTTAGGGGAAAAAAACCACACACACCCCCCCCCCAAGAAAGCCTTATATTTGTAATCACTATTCTTAGGTGATGAATAAGGAGCCCATCAAAGAAACTCTGAAAATAAGAGCATTTTTCATGTACGTATTTGAACATATTTTATAATTAACTGTTTTGTTTCGTACTTTCATAATAAACACATTGGTTTCTTAAAAGAGAAGACATGTATCTGTGGAACTGTGAAAATTACTGTGGTACTTGAGACACAACTCAGGTTTCCCAATTTGCATTTGCTGCACTATCCAGATTATTTTCATTGACTCTTCCCACCCTAAAAACTGAGGCTGAACACGTGAACACACCCTTCCTCAGTCTTCCTAATCTTAATAAATGGCACTATCATTTGCCCAGTAAGTTTCAGACCAGAAATCTAGGAGTAATTAATCCTTGACTCTGCTTTCAATTACATTCCACATCTAATCTGCTTTAATAAGTAATTTTTGAAATAACGTTATTCCTCAGCTTTATCAGGTATATGCCATCAGTACACAGCCTGAACCTGACCACTGTGACACCTCCACTAGGGCACAAGCCACCATCACCTCTCACGTGTAATACTGCAATGGTCTTCCAGTTGATCTCCCTGCTTCCATGACTGTCTCCCTATGGTCTGTTCTCCACCTAGAAGCCAGGGGGAACCTTTTAAAAATGTAAATTAGAGTTTGTCATTACCCAGCTCAAATCCTCCATAGGCTTTTCATCACACTCAGAATGAAATCCAAATTCCTTCCCAGAGTCTGCAGGGCTCGACAGGATCTGCCTACATCTCCTATCTCATTTCCTACCACAGCTCCCTTGCACACTCCCCTCCAGCCACACTGGCCTTCTTGCTGTTCCTTGGGCACAACAAGTTCATTCCCACCTTAAAACCTTCATTCTTCCTACTTTTTCTAGATGACATACTCTTCCCCAAATGTTTGCAAGATTTCTCCTTCCCTTCATTCTATATGGAAATGCCATTCCTACAGAGAGGACTTCCCTAACCACATGGTCTAAAGGAACAAACCACTTACTTTGCTTCCTTCACTATTCATCACCCTCCCTGCTTTATGTTCTTTTAAATTGATACTAGTAGAAATAGTAATACAAATTGACATAGACATTATTTTTAAAATAAATAAAGCAATACCTTTTAAAAATGTTTCGCTTTTTATTTGGAAAGAATTTCATATTTAGAGAAAAATTACAAGAACACCTATATTTCACTTACCCAGATTCACAATTGTTAACTTCTTCCCCATGTTTTAGATTGGTGTGATATTTCCCCGTGACTACATTCAGGTTATGTACTCAGATATCCCATCTGGAAGCACACGGTATTCATTTGTTCCTCTATGGCGATACTAATTTTGATCATCCATTCTGGGTACTGTCCTATGTTTTCCCTTTCTACTAAAGGAACCAATCTATGAGGAGATACTTTAAGACCATGCAAATATCCTGCTCTTTATTAAAATTTCCCTCTACATTTAGCATTCATTGATGACCTTTGCCCCATCTAATCTTTACTAGGATGGTTACAAAGTGCTGACTTTCCAACATTAGTAGTCACTCCACATTTGCCCATTGACACTTGGCATTCTTCTGTAAACCTTTTATGTTTTTTCACAACACTTAACATCATCTGAAATTGCTGTAAATTAATTTACTTTTTTCTATGATGTACACAAGTATGTAAGCTCTGTGAAAGCAAGGAATTCAACTGTTATGTTCACCACAGTATCCCCAAGGTTTGGAACAGTACCCAGCACATAGCAACTACTCAAGAATGAATAGAAAAAGGAAGAAAACTGTTAACAAGGCCCTTGCACTAGACGGGAGAATAAGACTACCCAATACATTTGATCCAATAAACATTTACCGGGAACCTACCATTTAGGGCGCTGTGCTAGAGAGCAGGTGGTGCAGAGATGAATGAAACAAGGCCATTGTCTCTAAGAAATTTACTTTCTAGAGAAGGAGAGGCTATAGGAAAATAATCCTACAAGGTATGATGCAAGGGCTAAAAGTGAAGTATATACCAAATAGTACGGGCCCTTCAGGGACACAAAGTGGACCAAGAATGTTTGTTTCTAGGATGGAAAGGTGGTGAAAAAGGGCAAGGGAGGGTACAATTCCAAGTGAAGACATTGAGAAAGGCATGGCGGAGGGGAGCTTAGGAGATACTGGTAAGTGTAGTAGGATGAGGGTTGAGTGGCCACAACTGACCTGAAGAATCATCAAGCCCAGCCCTCATTCTGTAGATAAGAATGAATGATCCTGCTTATTCCAACCTCATTCCCCTGACCCCTGCTCTTTCCCTTTCTCCCCTTTCCCTTTCTCCTCTACTATCTCATGTAACCCCACCTTTTCCCTTCTTCCTATTCCTTCCCTTCCTTTCTCTGCACTCTTTTCTTCTCTCAGGATTATATCTTTCTCCCTCTCCCTTTGTCAAGAGTAGAAATGAGATGGGATCAAGGCTGCAGATGGAAGAGTTACCTTTAAGGAGGTTTTAATAAGCACAGCTCTTTCTTCAACCCAAAAGGGGAAAAAGTACAAGGATTAATGTAAAGCCATGAGAAGTTGGAGCTAGAGTAGCTATAAATGAAAGAGTAGAACTTTTGAAACACATTTGAAAGAGCAGAACTTAGAAAAACAAAAGCATATATTAAAAGAGAATCGAGGGCTTCCCTGGTGGCGCAGTGGTTGAGAGTCCGCCTGCCGATGCAGGGGACACGTGTTCGAGCCCTGGTCTGGGAGGATCCCACGTGCTGCGGAGCAACTAAGCCCGTGCACCACAGCTGCTGAGCCTGTACTCTAGAGCCCGCGAGCCACAACTACTGAGGCCCGCGCACCTAGAGCCCACGCTCTAAAACAAAGAGAAGCCACCGCAATGAGAAGCCCACGCACCGCAACTAGAGAAAGCCTGCGCGCAGCAACGAAGACCCAACGTGGCCAAAAATAAAATAAATATATATTTAAAAGAAAGAGAGAATTGAGGGGATAAAATTGGGATTAAGGGTTTGGGAAGAAGGGCTGGAATAGGTGCTATTTAGAAGCTAAAATCAGTATGAAATTAAAAGAATTACTGGGGAACTGGCCAAAGTCCAGTTCAAGCTTCACAGCACAGTCTGCTAACAGGTTATAATTGCACATATCACATCATCATCCAGCAGGATTTCAAGACCAGGGAAAAAAAATCAGAGACCCCTGAAAGCAGGAGGAATCCAGAATGGGGATTACCACAGATCAAAGAGACACGGAAGTCTTGGATGGTGATAAGACAGTATTTACATGGGTTAACCATATAGGTCAGGCAAAATATAGGGCCCGGGGAATAGCCAGTCACGAGAAATAGGACTGACTAAATGGAAGTCCCAGTACAGGTGGGAGAATGAATACATGACTGAAGTAGCTCCATTAACTGATGCACTAACTATCTCACAATATCTGCTTCCTGTGCCATTATCTAAACCAGCCAGGATAGTTAGGGGAAGAAAGAGAAAAGAAGTAGTAAGTTGTATAATGGATAAGACAACTATCGCTACATACTCCAAGGAGAACTCATTATTCCCCAACATATAGGTTCTTCCACAAACTGAGGTTTCTAAGGAGAAAAGAAAATCTAGAGAAGATGAAAGGCGATAAAAATTCATCTTAGAGGGCTTCCCTGGTGGCGCAGTGGTTGAGAGTCCGCCTGCCGAGGCAGGGGACATGGGGTCGTGCCCCGGTCCGGGAAGATCCCACATGCCGCGGAGCAGCTGGGCCCGTGAGCCATGGCCGCTGAGCCTGTGCGTCCGGAGCCCGTGTTCCGCAATGGGAGAGGCCACAACAGTGAGAGGCCTGCGTACGGCAAAAAAAAAAAAGCCATCTTAGACAACTTAGTTCCAGCTAATTAGTACCCTACTACTTCTGAACGACATCATATAAGTCCAGGTCTTCATCTCTTCTATTCCTTAAAGGAGATGACTCTATGTACAAAAGGGAAATAAGAGAGTCAATAACTTGAATTCTCCCTAGACCAGCAATGAGAACTGTTTAAAGACAATCCCCTTGGAATTTCTTCTTCTTAAAGACATCATAAACACTGTTCAAAATCAATAAAACTTGCCTAGAAGACTTCATAGTCCTAAGCTTAAATTTTAATTTGTCCCTCCCATCTCTAAACAGTGTCTATGATTCTCATTTGTACTTCACTTCTAAATCACTACAGGTTTGCTTTGATAGAACATGTCTTCAAAAGCTGCCATTAGGCCTGAATTACATGTTTACATATGAATTACATGGTTAAAAATATGGCTTTTACTTCACCAATGTTATTTGTTTTTTGTAGCAAAGGATGATCTTGGGAGATTTTTCCCACTTAAAAAGATGTTTTAATGATTCTGTAATAAAGCTAGTAGTATTAAGCCTCCCAGATGATGTTAGAACTTTGTTTGGAGTGGGGATAGGGAAAAGGCTGAGTCCAAAGGCAAAAATTGAGGGCATTTTATATAAATAAAATCTTATTCTATATAACATCAATAATAATAGTGATAATAGTGGTAAAAAGCAAAATTATTATGGATAAGAAACTTTAAATAAAGTATTAATTTAATAAAATAAAATATGTAAGTACAATAAAATGGTGAAAAATGTTTGTCAAGAACACATGAGGAAGGTTCCTAGGAATGACAATGAAATTATATCGCCTTTTGTCATTAGAGTTACAGGGTTTTTTCCCTAAGAAATTTAATATTTTAATACCTTTATATGTACCCAATACTGCCCCTAATTTTAATCCTTACTTTTAATCAGGATACAACAGCTCATAAATGATTACTGAGCTCTTGAGTTATCAGTTTCTTTCTTGGATTAAAAAATGAGAGAACTGCTGACAGAACGCAATGCACCAAAACAGTCACTTGCCAGTAGATAGGATTATAGATTGGAAATCATCCTGGTTAATAAGCTTCACTATATTTAATTGTCCAACATGCAAATCAATTTAAAAATTTTGTAAAAGAATTCTAGGTTTTGTTTGTTTGTGTTTTTTTTTTTAACATCTTTATTGGAGTATAATTGCTTTACATTGTTGTTAGTTTCTGCTGTATAACAAAGTGAATCAGCTATACATATACTTATATCCCCATATCCCCCTCTCTCTTGCGTCTCCCTCCCACCCTCCCTATCCCACTCCTCTAGGTGGTCTCAAAGCACCAAGCTGATCTCCCTGTGCTATGCTGCTGCTTCCCACTAGCCATCTATTTTACATTTGGTAGTGTATATATGTCAATGTCACTCTCTCACTTTGTGCCAGCTTACCCTTCCCCCTCCCCATGTCCTTAAGTCCTCAAGGTTTAATAAATATAAATTATCTTAAATATATTCACTGAAGAGTAAAAAAATTTGTTGAAAGTCACTTTATCTCCCTAACACTATATGGAACATGTACCATCTCTAGCATTTTCTCACCAACGTCCTTAAAGCTCAGAGCCAATATAGATGCAACGACTATCTGTTAAAGAAGAGCTGATTACAACATGGTATTCAAAAAAGGAGAGGTGTCCTGGAGACAGTCACGCTAATAAGAGCTAATATTTTCACAGCTCTTAATATGTGTCAAGTCCTATTCTAAGTGCACCTCTACCTGTCTTCCACTAGGATATCAACCTTCTGGAATAGATACCATATTACAGATGAGGAAAGCACAGAAAGGTTAAGTATCTTGCCCAAGGTCACCAGCTAGTGAATAGTTAGCAGAGTTAGGATTTGAACCCAGGCAATCTGACTCCAGAGTACAAGCTGTATGCTGTAGTGCTTCAAATTCTACAGTAGAACAGACATCAGCATGAACATCTGGAGTCATTAAGCAATGTTTCACAAAGGGTGGTCCTTCTTCTGCATCAGAATGACCAGGGGTGCTAGTTTAACACTCAGATTCCCAGGCCCCACCTCAGGCAACCGATCAGAGTCTCACGGTAAAGCCAGGGATCTGCATTTTAAATTAGAAATGCAAGATTCTTAAGTCAAAGTTTGAGAGACAATGTATTAGAGACTAACAAACAATCCAGGAGTAGTGCATCCTACAAGTATAAAAATATTACTTCTCTGCTCTAATTCATTCTGAATTGAAATAATCCAGCTTCTCTTTTATTTAGGGTAGAGCTGGGGTAGTAGAATAATCCATTGTTATCGTGGTTGAAATAGTCTATCTAATTTGTATTTTATTTATATAAAACTAAAATCACAAAAAATTTAAATGATTATTCTGTTGATTGGAAGAAAAGCATCTGTAATACACTAACTTGCCAATGTTGTTAGTTTTACTTGGAGGAGGGCAGTGTAGTATGATAGAAATACTACTACACTAGGAGTAAGAAGATCAGATGCTACCACTAATCAGAATTATGACCTTTGGTTCTTGGGAGCAGGGGCATCATCCCCAGTTCAACAGAACCAAAAGTCATAATTCCGATTAGTGGTAGCATCTGATCTTCTTACTCCTGGTTCAGTATTTCATTGATATTAAAATATAAAGATATTATCAAATCTACACTTACCTCTGTGATTATTTTGGAAGGTTAAATTTTGCTCAGTAGCTGTTGAATAAAAAGGCTACTAAGTTTAATGAAGAGTTTAAATCATGTTTTACGTCAATTTGGTTTCTAAAAAAAATAGCATAAAAACTTTGAAGTCAGGTTTCAGGAAATCTGGCTAAGAACAATGAAAGCGTTACTGGAATAATGAAAGAGGTTTCTGGAATACTGGTGAGTCTTCAGAACAATCCTGGTATATGTATTTGGTGAGACAGGTTTAATATCAAAGACTTGAGAAAAATCTACATGCTCCATACACAGTGTATAAATAATTCTACAACAATAAGAAAATTAAATAATTTCCACAATTAAAATACTCTTATATAGAAAAAGAAATCACTTTAGCACCAACAAGCAAAAATGTTATGGAAATCCTTGAATAATTTTAAGTGTCTTTTCAAATAGATTTTCCCTATCAATCCTCTTTGCATTTTGCTTATTTTTAGGGAATAGCCTTAGTTAAGCACATTTATCTCTAGATTTTATATATATATATATATATATATATGTGTGTGTGTGTGTGTGTATTTCTATTTTTTAAATCAAAGGTGTAAATCCTTTCTTGTAGGAACAAACAGTTGAAATAATCTATGATAAAAATTCATTAATGTGCCAGAAGAGTGTCTTTTCTCATATGGTTTATGCTCCCACCTCCATCCATTCGGAAAATATAAGAAATGTATATACATAAAGACAATCAGCAAGTTGACCTAACACACTTGCTGCCATGTGTTTATTTTTTCAGCACTATGAGAAAAAAGTGACAATTTGACAGTATGATTACCTAAAGATGTTTGTCTTTTTGAATTTCATAGTATTCTAACAAATTATTTCTGAGACTCAGTGTTTTAAAGAAATTATTCTTCTCAAACTACCCCCTTTATTCTTCTTCTTTCTTTTTTTTTTTTTTTGTGGTACACGGGCCTCTCACTGTTGTGGCCTCTCCCGCTGCGGAGCGCAGACTCAGCGGCCATGGCTCACAGGCCCAGCTGCTCCGCGGCATATGGGATCCTCCCAGACCGGGGCACGAACCTGCGTCCCCTGCACCGGCAAGCGGACTCTCAACCACTGCGCCACCAGGGAAGCCCCCCTTTCTTCTCCATATCCCTTGAGAGCAGATGTTTTGTCTTATCCATCTCTCTAGCTCCAAAGCACCTTCTACAGTCCTTTACACAAAAAGGATGCTAAAAACACTGACCTAAAAATAAATGTACAATGGAACATTATTGAGCCATAAACAGGAATGAAGTAATGACATCTGCTACATGAATGAACCCTGAAAACATGTTAAGTTGAAGAAGCTAGACACAAAAACCACATATTGTATGATTCCATTTACATAAAATGTGCTGAATAGGTAAATTCATAGACATAGAAAGTAGACTAGCAGTTGACAGGAACTGTGGGAGGGGAGAATAGAGAATGAATACTAATGAATATGCGATTTCTTTTTAGGGCAAAGAAAATTTTCTGGAATTTCCATAACTTTTTAAAAATATTAAAAATCACTGAACTGTACACTATAAAAGGGAAAATTTTATAATATCTCAATTAAAAAAAAAAAGAATGAGTGAATGAATGCTCACACTATTTCTCTTTCATTTAGAGTTAAAAAATACTGCTCACTGACTAACATGTAACCCGATTTAACTTTCTCTACCCTTTAGCATATGCTTGGTTGCCCCTTCCCCTTGCTTAACTAATATGTCCTCAAAGAACGAACAATTTTTTTTTATCTTTTTTTTTTTTTTTTTTTTTTTTTTTTTTTTTTTTTGCGGTACTTGGGCCTCTCACTGTTGTGGCCTCTCCCATTGCGGAGCAATGGCTCCGGACGCGCAGGCTCAGCGGCCATGGCTCACGGGCGCAGCCGCTCCGCGGCATGTGGGATCTTCCCGGACCGGGGCACGAACCTGTGTCCCCTGCATCGGCAGGCAGACTCTCAACCACTGCGCCACCAGGGAAGCCCAGAACGAACAATTTTTATACTACAAAAGAAATCACAAAATCTTTTAGAAAAGTAAAAATGACTTTACATTATTCCACTGAGGCTGTCTGCACCATGTCTACATTCAAAAGTTTCAACTGAAAAATGATTATAAGGAACTATTCTCATTTTTCACCTTTTCTTCTTCCTTGTACCTTTTTACTAAATAACAGCATTAAACGTTGTTTGGTGTCAAAAGCAAATGATGGAATGAATTATCAAATTCAATTCAATGAACACATTGACTGTATTTAAGCACCGTATTTAAGCACAGTGCTATGCTGGGAAACAAGGTCTATTAAATAAATAGGAAAACCTATCTTAATAAATAAACCACAAAACTATCCCATATATCACTTTCTCTGAAACTTTAAATAATCAGTCTGGAGAATACAGCGATGGTAAAGGCAGCTCTTGCCACAAACTGTTAAGTCACACAAATATTTATTAAGTGCTTACTCAATAAAATGGTATAAAACAAGGAAAAGAGCATCAGCTTTGCCCTCAAGTAGATATGGGCTTGAATTCCACACCTTCATTTGCTAAACTGTGTGCGCTGGGAAAATTAGTTAACCTTCATGAATCTTACCCTTTCTCGTATAAATGCCACACTATCTGCGTGGCATGGTATTATGAGGAATAAATGAGATAGCATTAAGTGCCTAGCAAGGCTTCAGTAAATGGAAACTATTGTTAAGATTATGATTATGTTCCGGGCACCAAAGATCTGGAGGGTGGGGTTAAGGATGAATAAGCCATTTTCAATTGGAGGTTCAGTAAGGACTCAGGAAAATGCAGCTGAATGTTGAAGAATAAGAAGTTTCAATTCAATTTGGTAATATTTTGTAGAGGAATTTTCTGTCTATGTTCATGAGAGATACTGGTTTATAATCTTCTTTTCCTGTAATGTCTTTGCCTGGTTTTGGTATCAGGGTTATGCTGGAAAGAATTCAGTCCTTCTGGCAGTGGCGGCCACTCTCCTCTTCCAGGCCTGCACCAGTGAAGAAGAATCTCTCCAGTCTCCTAATCTTTCTGTTTCTAGAGGTCTGTGGAGAAGGGACTGCAAGTGAGAGTGAACCACTTTTGTATCAGTAGCTACCAATGGCTCTATGCTTGGCCTTTAGCAATTCATTAAAGAAAAGTCTAGTCAAATACATCTTATCTGCTTGTATGGTGCCTGGTATCTCTTCTGTAACTGTGCTCTGGCACAGTGACAGGGTTCTTGTGTCTCATATCTCGGGAGGAGTCTGTCTTTCCGTGGACTTCAGGCTACTTAGTTGCTGTACATCATAAGTCCTCTGATGGGTTCAAGAAATGTTATGATTTTAGAGTTTATCTGACATTTTATTACACTTAGGAGAAGAGACACTCTCCACTTTCCTCCTCCTAGGTGGAAACAGAACGCCCACATTCAGCAACATTTTAAAGTGAATTTCTATTTTATTAATCAATAATAGCATGGATTTGTGAAAGACACATTTATTCAGATTACAGCTTTGGATTCATGGACTTTGGGCAGATTTATTACTCTGTACCCCATTCCTTCCCTATCAGAGATCTACACACATGGCTTTTAAATCACTGTCATACTTTATGAGAAAAAAAATCAATTTAAAAAACTTTTAACTGTGATTTTAAAATTACTAAAATCAATTGTAATTTTGAGCTATTATAATTTAGTTATATTTCAAATACAAAGGCAAAAATTTTCATTTGCACATATGGTTAGAAATGGCTTCTAAATATATATAAGCTTTGAATTTCCTAATTCTCACATATCTAAAGTCACAATCACTGTATGTTAAGGTATACAAGGTGCTACGATGGCTAGGAATTAAACTCAGGACATAATGTCAAAAGAAACCTATTGTGATTTCCCACAATAATGTAACCTGCTTTTGATAAATTAGTGCAATTACATTAGTAATTACTTTTAGCACTTTGATATATATTTTCTGAGCAATATATTTCATCTACAAATAAGAAAACTGAAGAATGCTGTGGTTTTCAAACAACTTTGACAACTAATCTGTCCTAGCATTTAACCATACAACATATGTTCTAATTTTCCCCCATTGATTATAGTATAGCCTATTTGACTTTCTAATTATTCTTTATTATGCGGTTCTTAATTTTAAGAGAAAAACTAAAGAAGAAAAATATTTTTAAAAGTGAACTATTTTAATACATCACTTTATAGAATTTAATTGTTCCTGGGTTCATAACAAATAAATGGATTGAAAACTAGTCTCTCATTTGTACAGAAGAAAGTTAACTGCACAGTGAAAGGGAAAAAAATTTTAATGACTTACTAAATTACTTAAAAAGTTGCTTTCACTATAAAACTGTTAGACACATTAATCAGGACTTAGAATCAGATAAGTGGTATCATGTGCTCAAAAATATACCCAATGAATTAAATACCAAAAGAAACAGATATTATCTTTCAGAATTCAATTCAATTTCTCTCTTTTGTATTAAAATCTGAAAGTAATAATCAAGCGGAGAGGAAGGAGACAAGTACTTTACAGATCTCCCAGAAGCACAGTGCTAGAACCTATGTCCTACCATATCTTCAGTCAATTTTTAATGGATGATCACTAAACTACTGCTACTGCTAGTAAACGGCTTGATTTCTTTATATACATATATTAAACTACTATGCATTTCAAAGTGAAATACATAATACTTCTTCCTGAAACAGCCATAATTTGAGCTTCAAGTATTCTTAGAAGCATTTATCTTCCAGAAAAGATGTGGTTTTGATTCCCTCGTGATAAGGTGAATTTCCTTCATTATCTTCAAGCCCTTTGTATATGATGGGATTGAATTCCTTCAAGGTCACTCAAAGTTGTGAAAGCCCTAGAGGATTATTTTGGCACTCTGACTCTCTTATTCTTTGAAACATTTGGCAGTGTATCAGAGCTTCATCAGAGAAAAAAATTAAATCCACAAAATTTATAGGGGAAAAAGTCATAACTGACTATATTTGCCAAGAGAATTGTATTCATTCAAAAAATATTTAGTATGGAGATATGTATCAATTATAGAGTGAAACACTTGGCTCCTATTTTAAATGTTTTATCTATAGCCCACTGGGTATTTATTTATCTTGGTTAAAACTGACATAGGCCTGTGGCTCTCCTAACTTCTGTATTGCATGTAAAATTAAATGAAAATAATTTTTACACATATTAAAACCAACTGTTCTAGATTCTTTCTAAATAAAACTTCCTCCTACTAGCTAACACATTGGTTTCTTTTATTTTTCTTATGATTTTTATTGACATTAAATGTTAACTGCACACTATTATTTAATGACGTTGTAAGTCAACAAAAATTTAAATATTGCCATCTTGTGGTCAGACATTCATATATGTGAAACTGAAAACAATGTCACTTTCCTAAAGAGAGGTATTTACCCTTAAAATCTTACCAAAGATATTTTCCTATCAGGTGAGAAAAATGATCATTTTATTATATACAACATTCTCCAAGGAGACAAAATTTATTTATAATTTTAAGAAATTATAATTTTTTTAAAAAACTAAATTAAATATACAGTCATTGACCATGAATAGTAACAGAATTCAGTAGAAGGACATCAAGTCGGTCCTGATATTATCTTAGAAATGTTCATTTGCTCATATCTATATACTGTCATGATTAATTTTTAAACACAATGAGGAAAGTGTTACAGGTAATTTTCCATAGGATTCTAAGATATAATACTAACACTACTGTACCACTGTTAGGTTTTAAAAAGTGGTCAGGAGGGGCAAGTTCTGAAAAGTTGGAGCAAGAAAGGAACAGAAAACAAGCAGAAAAGTAAAAACCTAAACCTCATATAACATAATCTTAAGCACTTCCTCATTTAGGTCCTCCCCAAACTGCCAAACAGTTACATTTGTAATTATATTGGCATTCAATATATGAGATAAAAAAACACAATTACAAAAGTGAAGAAAAACATTCTACTGCTCAAAATACTCCTAATACTTCTACCTGGACTATAGACAGAAAGTTTTTAAACAGAAGACATCTTAATTTCTACTGCCAAATTTCAGAATTTAGGTTATATAAAATTTAAATGACAAAGAAGCAAGAAGGCAAACTAAGCACAAGGCCAACAGCTTTGCAGAAACACAAAGACAACATCAAATGCCGGGATGCTGACTCAGGATCATTTAGCCACAAAATTTTGGTAATCAAGCAGTACAGAAAAGTTCATTCATATGATAGCATCTAACATGAGTTCTTTGTTCTTTAAGTTGTACCTGTTGATCAAATCACCACACAACATAAATAGCCTTTACAAAGCTCCTTAACAACCATAACCATTGCCTTTATATTATAATTTAAAACAGGCAACTGTGATACAGATACAGACTTATACATAGATAAAAAGACACTGACATTCAATTGTACAAGAACCAAAAGGTAAGATTAAAATAAAAATACTACCTAAGAGTTTTTAAAGTCCATTAGAAATAGTGTTTATTGGCAAAAAGAACTAACAAATATACACTCAAATACAATACCAGATTCTTTATCCCAAAGGGCTAAATCAAAGAAAACAAAAAAAAAACCCTAGAGAATAAAACTTATATAAAAGAATTCTCATTATATATGTGTTCAATTCACAACATATATCAAACTCTTATATTATTACAAGGAAACAAATCTTACCTTGTTGCTGTGAAAGTGAAATATCACATTTATTTCTTACACGTATTAAACGACTTTGAACTGGCTTGTGTTCAACTTGCTTAACATCTTGGTCTTGTTTTTGTTGGTACTGAAGAATTTAAGACATGAAGTCATAATATTATTTTTTAAGTTACTTTAAAAAGATCTGAGCAATTAAATTATTTAGGTGCTTATTATATAAAATTTGAATATCATGCATGCTTTCTAACTACCAAATGGGCAATGGAGTACAGATTACTAAAGAAAAGATATTGCAAATAAAATCTTTCAAAAGATTTGGGTAATATACACAGATTTCAGATATTCAAATCATTTCTATTTTTCCTAGAGAATTCAGAGCTACTTATAAACCAACTATTCTAGATACATACATGATGGATTTAGACAGGATAAAAACTTAATTTGACTGTAAGCACTTCCATATAACCATTTTTGCATAAAATGAAAATCTGCATAATGTACTGCAATTTTCAAAGAGCTTTTATATATAATAACATCACTGAATTCTCACAAGTGTTGAGTAGGTATTGTTACCCTCCTTTGCCATTCAAGAAAAGTACACTCTACCATAAGCCCCATCATCTCTCTTCCTTACTACCACCTAACGAAATTTGAAATTTACAGTAGTCACAAATTCCTTCACAATCACACATTACAAATTGTGATGACTTTAGCCATTTTCTTTCTTCCCTTTCCTGTTTTATGAGCCTAATTATGAATGAGTCTCTCAAAACAACTGTCAGATATAATTTGACAGGAACCTAAAAAGGTATCTCTGAACTCTTAACAACAGATACAAGCAGAGGAGAACCTGAAACACCTGTCCACGTGGACTCAAATGTAACCACGCCAGTTCTGGCAGGTACTTATTTATCTACAGGTAAAAATGAGTAGCTTTAGACTGCAATAATAACAACTAGCCTCACCTCTGGTCTTCTAAGTTTAGAGCCATTAGTCATATAGGTTTCTTCCCTGAAGGAAATATTATGTTGGTGTGTATTTCTAAGATGGGTACTATGACTCTTCTGTGCTGCTTCAATTTAGAACCTTCCTACTGGGTCCCTTCCTCAACCACAGGGATTCAGAGCTGAGTATTGTGGAGCTAAACTGCTTGTGTTCAAATTTGGCTAAGTCATTATGTAGCTTTGACCTTGGGTAAGTTACTTAACCCCCCAGTACCTCAATTTTCTCATTCATCAAATGGGGATGATAATAATAATAACTACCTCAGTAGGCTGTTAAAAGGATTAAATGAGTTAATACATAATGAACTTAGAACAGCCTCTGGCAGAGTAAGCACTATAAACAAGTGTGTGCTAGTATTAGTACTAGCCATATTTCTCTGTTAATAAAGGAAATCTAACATATGAATTTTTTTGAAGCCATTCTTCTGGTAACACTTTGCAGTTTTATTTTAAAACAGGCCAATAATTAAAGGAGAGCAATCTTTCTTTTATTGTTTAGAATATCTTTATTGAGGTATAACTGATAGACAACAATCTACATGTATTTAAAGTGTATCATTTGTTAAGTTTTGACATATGTATATACCCATGAAGTCATCATCACAGTCAAGATAATATGATGAACATATCCACCAAGCTCAAAATAACCTGAATTCCCTCCTATAACTATAGATTAGTTTGCATTTTCTAGAATGCCATGTAAGTGGAATCGTAAGGTATGCACAATTTTGGGGGGCTGGGGGTTCTGGCTTTTTCCCCTCAACACAACTTCTGTGAGAATCATCCATGTCACTGTACGTATCAGTAGTCCATGGCTTTTTTTTTTTTAATAAATTTATTTATTTATTTTTGGCTGCACTGGGTCTTTGCCGCTGTGCGTGGGCTTTCTCTAGTTGCATCGAGCAGGGGCTACTCTTCGTTGCGGTGCATGGGCTTCTCATTGCAGTGGCTTCTCTTGTTGCAGAGCACTGGCTCTAGGAGTGCGAGCTTCAGTAGTTGTGGTGCACGGGCTCAGTAGTTGTGGCTCATGGGCTCTAGAGCGCAGGCTCAGTAGTTGTGGTGCACAGGCTTAGTTGCTCCATGGCATGTGGGATCTTCCTGAGCCAGGGCTCAAACCTGTGACCCCTGCATTGGCAGTCAGATTCTTAACCACTGTGCCACCAGGGAAGTCCGTCCATGGCTTTTGATTGCTAAGTAGTATTCCATCTTATAGATATGCCACAACTTGTACATTCAGCAATTGATGAATATTTATGTTGTTTCCAGTTTGGGGCTACTACCAATAAAGTTGCTATGAACATTCATGTGCAAGCCTTTGCTTAGACATATGTGGTAGTTTCTCTTGGGTAAATAAATACCTAGGAGTGAAATGTCTGGGTCATATGGTAGGTGTACATTTTATCAATACTTTTTCAAGAAATTGCCAAACTGTTTTCCAAAGTGGTTGAATCATTTTACATTCCCAGCCAGCAGCATATGAGAGTTTAAGGGCTCCACACCCTTGCCAAAACTTGGCATGTTAGTCTTTTTAATTTGAGATGTTCTAATGCCTGTGTAGTAGTATTTCATTGTGGTTTTAATTAGCATTTCCCTAACGATTACCGATGTTGAGAATCTTTTTATGTGCTCACTTGCCATCAGTATATCTTCTTTGGGTAAGGTAACTGTCCAAAGATTTTATCCATTTTTTAATTGGATTGTTTGTTTTCTTAATATTGTATTCTGTGAGTTCCTTATATATCCTGCATATAAGCCTTTTACCAGATAAGTGATTTGCAAATATCTTCTCCCAATCTGTAGCTTGTCTTTTCATTCTCTTAACAGTGTGTTTTGAAGAGCAGATGTTCTTATTTTTGATAAGACCAGTTTATTAATTTTTTTTCTTTCATGGATAGTGTTTTTGGTGTCATTTTTGCCTAACCCAAGGTCACAAACAATTTTTTTTTATTACAGAATTAATTAACAGATATTTATTCATTACTAGTTTTTTCCTGATCTTTGCTTGGTCACAGGTTATTAATACTGAACCCTACATAATAGTGTGTTCCATAAGCAATCTTTATTTTATATACTTTTGGCTTTCACCCTCAACACCATGCAATGCAACACAATACCATATCATGATGACTATTTATTGAATAAATTAATCTACAGTGAGATTACACAGATTAAAAAACTGTATTTAATTTAACATGAGCATTTTTTTTTACACCTTGGAGAGTAATTATCCTATTTTTTCAGCACACAAGATTGCATGGGCCATTGGCTTAACTCAGTATGAAATATCTGATGCTTTCATGGTAACACACTTCACAAATTTTAATAGAATAAATATTTATTGAGTACCTATTATGCACAAACTACTAAACTAGATATTGCAGGGGAATATAGAGGTGTAAATGATAATAGCTATCTAACTTGGTAATAGGCATTTTTACATACATTATTTTAATCTTTAATTTAAAGATGAGGAAATTAAGGCTTAGAAAAAGGCTAAGTATGTATTCAAGGTCACAGCTAGAGATTGGATGAGCTAAGATCTATAGCCAGGCTTGAGTTAGTGAAAAAAGGAGGCATGATTTGAGGCTGTCTGACTCCAAAGACTGTGCTCTTGACAGTGTTCTATGCTAAGGCAATATTGTTACAATTCTGATTTAAGTAAAGTACAAGTGCTATTAATTGGATACCTGAGGAAAATCTTCAGCTGCTACTGATAATTTAACATCATCTTCTTGTGTTGTCAGAAGTTTTGTGGGAAGGGCAAGGTGAGGATCTGGCTGCAACTCCAATTCTCCCAAACTCATTGGACCATGACTAGCACATAAATCTTCATAAATATCATCTGTTATCAAGTATGTAAACAAAAAGTTAAAATAAATTATTTCTTAGAAAAAGAAAAATGGGCTAAAATTACCAGTATTTCTTACCTGCTGAATTAGAAATACTTCAACAGAAAATACGTGTCACCAAGCCTTCACTGCAATTAAAACCAAAGCTCACAGAGAATGCAAAAAGTACCTATGTTCAAACAAATCTATGGATTATTCTAAGGTTCCAATCAGCAAGCTGTTCACGCAGTCCACACCCAACACTCACTCCTACACACCAACTCCTAACACTCCAGATTACTTTTTCTATCAATAAGAGTCAATAGAATACTTTCCATCTAAAATGTAATCTTAAATCAAGGGGCAATTTCCTGACTAGAAAATGTTGGTATTGCTTATTTCTGTTCTGGTATTTTTCTTCAAAAGATCAAGCTCCTCTTTTCCTCAACCAAATGGCATCTCAATGAAATCAATAAAAAGAAGACAATAAGAGCAGAGATAAATATTTATCTAATAATATCACTGTACTTTTACATTACATTTTATACTCCAAGCACTTTCACATATATTATCTCGTTTAACTTGAATCTCACAATCATTCTGTAAGGCAGGAGGATACGATAGTTTTATAACTGTCTTTCACTGTAAGGCTCAGGGAAGTTAACTGTCAAAATATCAGAGCTAAGAGGTGAAAAGGAACTAAAATCCTCATCTTTCAACTCCTAGTCACTGTTCCTTATTTCACATTCTTGCTAAATTATTTCTAAGAAAATTGTTTTTCCTAATTAATGGTCACCTTTTAAATGTAGCACAATGCAGTCTCATTTTAATCAGTAGAAGTAGACCTGAAGCACTATACATAAATTGTTTTAAATGAAGTGATATTTTAAAGACCCCACAGGTATTTTCCATTTAAAGGCAGTATGTTGACAATTTCTTAGGTTTAGCAAATAAGCATTCTCTAGTTTTTTTATGTTAATCTATATTTTTAGGTGGGTTTTACATACACTGACTTTTAAGTTTTACCTTTCCAGAATTTGATCTACACAAAACAATTTCTCAAAATTATTACCTGTTTTATTCTCATTTTATTTATAAGATTAATTTAAATAATTGTAATAACATGCATCATTTAGAGCAACCATTGTTCCAAGCCTCATACTGGCCTTTTTATATTCTGATATGGCTTTTTCTATTCCTATGTCACTTTTCCTACATTTTCTTAAGACTGGCAAATGAATTAAGATAAAAGAATTCATACATACATAAAAACTTTTTGTACTGATTATATGATTATATACCTAGAAAGCCCTAGAGTCCCTAGTGAGGAAAAATAATTTTATTAGAAGTAATAAGACAATTTGGTACTATGACTGGATACTAAAAAAATATACAAAAGTCATTGGTTTCTCTCTATATTATGCAATATGCACTTAGAAATAGAAAAAATACTCTTTTACTATAGTGACCAGAACTGTAAAATAATTAAGAAAGGTATAGAAGAAGAAAATGAAGAAAATTATGAAATCTTATTGAAGAGCACAAAACAAGATCTGGACAAATAGTAAAATACATAAAATGTATTTTTATACATACATATAAAAATGTCAATTCTTCCAATATTAATACATAAATTAGCACAATTCCAATCAGGGTGATTTTTAATTGAAAAACATAATTTTAGAGTTTATATGGAAGGATAAATGCCTGAGAATTGTCAAGAAAAGCAGGAATTTTTTTTTTTTTTTTTTGCGGTACGCGGGCCTCTCTCACTGTTGTGGCCTCTCCCGTTGCGGAGCACAGGCTCCAGACGCGCAGGCTCAGCAGCCATGGCTCACAGGCCCAGCCGCTCCGCGGCATGTGGGATTCTCCCGGACCGGGGCACGAACCCGTGTCCCCTGCATCGGCAGGCGTACCCTCAACCACTGCGCCACCAGGGAAGCCCCAGGAAAATTTATTTTAAAAAGTAAACTTGCCCTATCAGATAACAGAATGTACCATAAAGACACAGTAGTCCAATGTGTTTTAGATCCTAAGGAATCTAGAATACTTAGAAAAAAGAATCGAGAAAAAAAAATTCTGAGGTCTATGAGAATTTAATATACAAATTGGTTGATATTTTAATTCAGTAGGAAAAAGATACATAATAATTGGCACAACTGACTACTTACCTGGAAGAAAATCAAGTTGAACTTCTACCTTACACCACTTGTAAAAATAAATTCCAGATAGACTTAAATATAAATATATACTAAATAATGAACTTGCAAAAAGAATCTGAGACTACAGGTATAAGCTTGTATTGGGGGAAACCTAACCATGTGATGAAAACACAGGAAGTATAAACAATGTAAATAATTCTATAAAATTTTTTAAATTATATGGAAAAGAATATAAATAATGTCAATGAACAAAGTACAAATTTGGGAAAAGACATTTGCAATACAGATGATAGAAAATATCTAAAATACAGAAATAGTTCTTACAAAGTTACAAGAAAAACTTAGAACCTAACAGACAGGGGGAGAACTTAAGTAGGTAATTCACAGAAGAGCAAATACAAATAGCCAACAAACAAACTCAGCAGTAGTCAGCCATATCTTTATACTTTAACTGACAAAAATAAAAATAGTAGTAAACACAATTTCTGGAAGGGATATAGAGGGAAGGTTGTAATATATTACTAATAAAAATAAATTAGTTTAAATTTTTAAGACAGCAACTTGGTGTATCTATTTTAAATTTTTAAATATATTTTCCCTTGGGCCCAGTAACTACTTCTGGGAAACTATTCCCTAAATATAAAATGCAGCAATATGTTAGGATACACATGTGTGAATATTTACTTTAGCACTGTTTATAGTAGGGGTGAAATGATAATAAAGTAAATATTCATCAACAGAGCAATGACTGAATACATTATCGGAAATCCATACTAAAAGTGGATAAAAAGTCAATAAAAAAGATGAATTTAAGCACTACTACTTGACCTCGAGTAATTTCTGCAGGGTTTACTGGGTGAAAACAAAATGCAGGCGAGTGTGCATGACACAATCTCAACTTGTAAAATAACAACAAATACACACACATCGTATGTACCTATCATGTATACTGTGTGTGTGTGTGTATATAATTATTATATATGCATAAGGGGAAAAAAACAGGAAGGTTACATACCAGAATCTTAACACGAGTTAAGGCATAAAGTGGGACAGGAGAAAATGTGAGGAGGAGGGGTAGATGAAGAGCACTCAAAAAGAGTCTATAACTTAAAGTAATATATGACATAATCGTATTTTATTTTTATGTAAAATGATATGTGGCTGATGTATGGGTGTAAAGAAAAAAGTTAATTGAAAAGGACACAAAGGGGCTTCCCTGGCGGCACAGTGGTTGAGAGTCCGCCTGCCGATGCAGGGGATATGGGTTTGTGCCCTGGTCCAGGAAGAGCCCACATGCCACGGAGCGGCTGGACCCAAGATTGTGATAAAAGAAGAAAAAAATTAAATATAGAAACAAAGCAAGTGTATAATCAAACATCTCCCAAAAGCATTAAAAGTGCATAATAGCTTTCAGCTCATATGACACCCTATCACTTAACCTATATTTACTGACTACGCAACATACTCTGCTAGATGACAGAGCTATGACAGTGGACAAGATAAAGTCTCCATTTTCAAGTGAGATTACAAATCAGTGTGATAAGAGCAACATTAGGCAGGTGACATTAGAGGACTACACAGAGAGCATATTTGACGGTACCTAACCCAGTGATAAGGGATCAGGAAAGGATTCCATGACAGCAATCACAACAATGTTGAACTTGCTGTGTCACTTCTAAAAAGTATGCTCATTGAGTGTTATGTACGTTAGTTAGCCCTTTGTAAGAGAGACACTTAAAGTATTGTTCCATTCAAGACAAATTTAATTAACCATAATTTAAAATCCCTAATTTTACTCTTCTAGAATCTTACTGCTTTGAAAAAGCAACCATGGTAGACTTTCAGAGAAGACTAAGTCTGCTTGAATTGCCAGTGCCAGCAGCAGCTTTGGTTCTTGACTGTCTAATAAATTATTCCATTTGTATGAAACCCAAAGGTACCTCAAATTCCACATAGATGAAACCCCACTCATTCTTATTTCTTCCTAATTCTGTCTTTCCTCCAGAATCCCTCCCTCCCTCAGTGAATGGAAATACCATCTACCCAATCATTCTAGCCAAAAACCTGGAGTCATCTTAGACCCTCCCTTCTTTTGCACCTCTCATATTCAACTAAGTCTTGTCCACTCTCCTCCTC
Source organism: Neophocaena asiaeorientalis asiaeorientalis (assembly GCF_003031525.2). Taxonomy (NCBI): domain Eukaryota; kingdom Metazoa; phylum Chordata; class Mammalia; order Artiodactyla; family Phocoenidae; genus Neophocaena; species Neophocaena asiaeorientalis. The sequence continues at coordinate 1,595,899 of NW_020175662.1, forward strand.
AAATGTCTCTCAAGTCTCCCTTTTCATATTTCTTCGCTGCTGAATAATGTCTCACCAGGTTGACTTTAATAACTGTCTAAGCCAGAGGCTCCTTGCCTCCAGTCTTAATCCTCTGCAATCTATCCATCACACTGCACCTCACATGATCTTGCTAAATAAAAGGCAAATATGATCATGTCACTCATTTACATACAATCTTTAATGGATCTGTGAATATCACAAAACATTCAGAATTGACAGAAATTCAAGACTGAATTTTCCATGGGCATAAATATAAAGTAAGATTGGAATTACTTTCCATTTTGTACACAAACGAATCTCTACTGTCTTAGAGTAAATTGAAAAACCACTTGATATTATATCCCCTTGTCTCATTGCATATTCTGCCTTGGAGGTTTCTCTCACACTTACTACACAGCAAACATCTTTTCATCATTGAGAACTCATTTCAAGTTAGCTCCTCACACATGAAGTCTTCCTTTTTTTTTTTTTTTTTTTTTTGGTACGCGGGCGTCTCACTATTGTGGCCTCTCCCTCTGCGGAGCACAGGCTCCGGACGTGCCGGCTCAGAGGCCATGGCTCACGGGCCCAGCCGCTCCGCGGCATGTGGGATCCTCCCGGACTGGGGCACGAACCCGTGTCCCCTGCATCGGCAGGCGGACACTCAACCACTGTGCCACCAGGGAAGCCCCATGAAGTCTTTCTTGATTGCCCTCCCCAGTTACAACTGACCTGTACTCCCATCCCCTATGGACTGCTTCACAATAACTACAGTAATTTATTGCATGTTTTTGCCTTCTCTCTACTACTTCTACTAGAGAAAATATTCATTATGGATAAGGCCTTACCAGGTTTTATATTCCTACGACCTAGACCATGCTTAGAGCAGAGCAAGCACTCAAAAAAATATTTTCTGAATAAGTAAATGAATAAACTGGAACGTGCTTATCACACTTCATCATCTGGCTGATTCCTCTAAGATTCAGTTTCACATTGGCTCTTGTGGGAAACCTTCTCTGAGCTCTCATGTGTGGGCTGTTCCTCCTCTGCACTCCCAAAGCAGTCTGTGTTGTGCATTAATCACACAATATTAAAATTGCTGTCTCATATTCTTCTACACGAGTTTGTAAACTTCCTTGAGAGCAGATGTCTATTACCTCTGCATCTCAAGACCCTAATATTGTACTAATATATTGGTACCGAGTACACAGTAGGTACTCAATACAAGTTTTCTGAGTAAATGAAGAGCTATAATTGGTAGTAAGTCCCAGAGTCCTCACAGTTTGTTCAAAATACCAGTTTACACTTTAGGGTTCTCGAGACAATTCTTTAAACCTTATTTAGCAGCTTTTTGTTACTCAACGCAACATGAAAGCCTCAGAATTAGAAACACTGATAGGGGACTATAGGTTGCAAATAGGATGCTTTCTGAAAATGAGCAGGGGTGGGGACAGGCAAGGTAAGAATAGCTGAGCCTCTGTAAACAAAGTTACTAAAAATCAACATGAAAGGCATGAGATTAGCCAGTAGCAGAAACAGTGATACACTGGGACTCATTCTTCTGCAGTAAACATAATGTAACAAAATACTTAAAGCAAGAGGAACAAACTAGCTCTCTATAGGCACCTTCCTTTTAAGCAACTGTGGATAGTTTCTGGTTCCATTAAATACATTTGAGAAGGTACTGATATTTTTACATTCTCCAAGCATTATTAAAGATAGTAACAGTTACCATGTGCCAAGCACAGTACTAACTACTTTATGTGCATTGTCACCTACTACCCACCCCTAATAACCTTAGGAGGTAGATATTGTTTCTGGTAAGCAGCCTGCACGACGGTCCCCTAACATCTGGGTCCTGGTATTCACACCTGTCTGCAGTCCCCTACAATAATATTCCAGGATTGGTCTGTGTTATCAACAGAATGTGGCAGAAGTAATGGCATGTCACTTCTGAGACTAGGTTATAAAAGACATCGTGGTTTCCATCTTGGTTGTTCACTTTCTCTCAGATCATCCACTCTGGGAAAAGCCAGCTGCCATGTCATGACAGCTCTATAGAAAGGTTCCAGTAATGAGGAACTGAGGCATCTTGCCAGCAGCCATGTGAGTGAGCTTGGAAAATAGATCCTCCAACCCTAGCTGAAGCCCTCATATGACTGCAGGTCTAGCCAACAGCTTGACTACACCTTCATGAGAGATCCTGAGAACCATGCAGCTAAGCTACTCCCAGATTCATAACTTTCAGAAATGTGTGAGCTAATAAATGTTTGCTGTCTTCATCTGCTAAATTTTGGGGTAATTTGTTACATAGCAATAGGTAACATACATTAATATTATCCCCACTTGATAGATGAAGAAACTTGGGCTCAGAAAGATTGTTACTTGCCCAAAAATACAGAGCTGGAATTCAAACTGATTTCTGAAACTCCAAAAGCTCAAGCTCTTAGCCACTCTGTCATACTGACCCATCTATATGCTCAATCTTACGCCACATCACTTATTATTTTTAACAATTAAATTAAATAAATATCTATAGTGTGCCTACAATTAAAAATGAACTGTACTATAGGTAATCTGCTAGGTGATACCAGGGTATAAGGAGGGGCTAAACAGGGTATATCCTCATGGATTTTATTCTATAACATTTATTATTTATTTATTTTTATTTTCTGTAACAATTTAACAAGTACCTCTTTGTTCGCCAACTACCAAGTAGCTCTCAAGTGATCTGCGAGAGCCATCTAGTGTCAATTCTATTTAATTGCACTCTGCACGGTTAGCTGGATACAAATATAGAAGTCATATTTTAATGCCACTTTGAATACTAATTTTTAAAAATGTAAAAAAATTAATACTCTTACTATGTGCATAAAATAAATAATTCAAATATTAATTTACATTCATTCCCATAGAAAATTCAGTCTTGAATGTCTCTCAGTTCTGAATGATAAGGTGTTCACTCATACTCTGTCTGTGCCAATGTTTTTCTAACTTCCAGCATCTCCTCTTCTAACTTCTGGCAAATCTGCATACCTCCAGAAGTTCTTTCCATTTAAGAAAATGCAGCAATGGGCATGAGAAAATCAATAACTGAGAATATAGTTGATCCTCCTTAATCTGAAGATTCCATTTCTGCAAATTCACCTATCTGATAAAATTTATTTGTAACCCTGAAATCAATACTCACAGCACGTTCGCAGTCGTTTGTGGACGTGTAGAGCAGCAGAAACCTGAATCACCCTACACACACTTCAACAGATGAGGTTGAACACGGTGCTGCTCTGCTTTCTTATCAGCTCTTACACCGTGAACAAGTGTTCTTTTTCGCTGTCTATTTAGTGACACATTTTTGAACTCTTTGTTGATTTTGTGGGTGTTTAAAATGGCCCCCAAACATAGTGCAGAAGTGCTCTCTAGTGTACCTAAGTGCAAGAAGGCTGCGATGAGCCTTAGAGAAAAAATATATGTTTTAGATAAGTTTCATTCAGGAATGAGTTAAGTGCTGTTGGCCGTGAGATTCAATGTTAATGAATCAACAATATATATTAAATAAGTGTCCTTAAATAGAAACACACATAAAACAAAGTTATGTATTGATCAACTGTCAAAAATGTTATAATCAGAGGCTCACAGGAACCTAACCTTGTATTTCCCCTAGAAGCAGTGGCTCAGTATTTGCTAATTCAATGTTTCTGGTGACTCTATAGGACATAAGTACTATAGATAATGAAAATCAACTACATATGCTAGAAATTGGTATTCTCTATTCTACTCTTATTCCCAAAGTGTTACAGCAGAAAGTTTAGTTAATAAAATTCCAAAACAGTCCCGAGTACACTGAGCACTGAGTCAGAAGACTGAACTTCTACAGTACTACCTAATTTAACATTGTCCTACGCAAGATCTGTTATGTCACAGTTTTGATGTGCTGGTTATATTTTTCCAGTATATATTAAAATAAATACATCACTATTAAAAATTTTTAGGTGGACACATGCATATTACCAAAATTATCTCATGCCCCATCCAGTGATTCACATACCAACACTTTAGGGAAATACTGCTATAAATACCATAGAAAAAGTCATTATCAAACTTTTCAATTATGAATACCCCTTTTAATAAGGAAATTTTGTAAGCCCCTACCTGAAAATAGTTATGCTTTTCTTAATTCAGATTAGGAACACTACTGTAGATTATAATACAAAACAGAATACAGCATTCAACATGGAAACAGTACCAAAAAAGTATGATGGGATTCGAAGTGAATATTCTAACAGACAATAAATACATCAAGAAGCGATATTTTGGTGTATACCTGTAACTGTGTCACACTGCTGAGATAATGGCTTAGGAGCACATCTTTGATCTGAAGACTCTGCGTTAGTTACAGGCTGCTGCATATAGGCGGAATGTCCCATTAAGATGTTCTCTGCTGCTGCTGTCAGCCTGGGCCTTTGTCCTTCACTAAGTTCACCTACACTGTTTTCCAAGTCCTGTAAAAAGTAGAAACCATTGTTACACACATTACATTAAAATCAAGTCAAAACAAGAAATATTTGTCAAATGTATCATGATGCAGACCACATGACTGCTTGAAAGCTATTTTAGGAAGTCCTTATTATGCCACATACACGCTACAGGAAAGTTAGTTTAATAAGATATCTAAGTGCAGGCTTTGTTCTCCATGTCTTATTTCTTATGAAGTTAAATACCCACTATCTGTTTTCTTCAACCTCCAAATTAGACAACAATAAAACACACCGGAAAAATGTTATTTAAAACACTAAATGCTGTCACACATTATACATTGTTCATACAGCTTAATTAGAAGAATAGAAAATTCACTTCTTGTTCTTTATGAATGAAAATTGGCTCAAGTTGTTAGTGTGAACTTTATAATAAAACAACTGATGAAAATGTACAAAAAGTATGAATATGTTTATCAAATATATGAAATAAATAAAAACTAAAAAAATGATGAATTCTATTTTCTTTTGGTATTAAAAATAATATGCCCTAATCACTAGCACATCTTGTGACTTGGAGATATTCTAATAAATGAGTTTACTAATCAAGAACTGAATAAAAATTCCAGTATATGAGAGTTCTCATGTTTTTTATTAAAAGGAGTTTAATTTCAACCAAGTAGAGTTTTTTTACTAGAATATATGAAGAAATCATTGCTGAAACATCTTTGATGACTCTGTTGATTACAAAATAAAATCTAACTGCTTAGCTCATCATTCAAGATTTTCTACAATTTGCCCTAATTATCCTCTACAGATTTGTAGCTCCCCTTATCCTGTAATCTGACTTTTCTTTAAGAATATCAGTTGCTCAACACCCTTTAAAAAAAAAAAGATTGTTTTGCAATTAATATAAAACCCTTGGAGATTCTTGGGCAAAGTTTAGAATGACAGCAGATACATTTTCCCTAGAAATTAATTAGAAATATTTCACAGTGCCTGTATTACTCTCCACTACCATATAAATGTTGTGCAATATATAGTACCTTCTCTGTTGTGAACCAATTTTTTAAGGTACTTGTAACTGCTGAACTACTTAACACCTTAATACTCTATGACCCTACTGAAGATTTAGCTTCCCTATTCACAAAATGCTCTCGTACTCATAAGCAGTTATCATTTTAATAGTATACTCAAAGCTCAGACTCATGTCAATTCTAAGTTAGGCTACCTATGGTCTCTAGTAGTACACCTGGCCCATCCACATAAATGTACAAATTGCAGTTTTGTCATCAGACTACTCTCACTGACCTGATGCTCCCTCTGGGCAAAGAGTTGTTTAAGCACAAAGAATGGTCACTATTTTCTTACCAAAGCAATATTTTAACTTACAAATGTATCATTACTACTAGTTCTTATTACAAACAAAACAAATGTTTGATAGTTCTGTAAATGTAGGATAACGCACTAAATGTCGCTGTTAATCAGACTGGCAAAAATTTAAGATTAAAAATATCATATGTGGGCTTCCCTGGTGGCACAGTGGTTGAGAGTCCCCCTGCCAATGCAGGGGACACGGGTTCGTGCCCCAGTCCGGGAAGATCCCACATGCCGCGGAGCAGCTGGGCCCGTGAGCCATGGCCACTGAGCCTGTGCATCCGGAGCCTGTGCTCCGCAACGGGAGAGGCCACAACAGTGAAAGGCCCGCGTACCGCAAAAAAAAAATATATATATATATATCATACGTGGTGTTGGAAAGGAATCTCATATAGTTGAAAAGCAATTTATTAGTGTCTATTTAAATTATAAATGCTCGTGCCTTTTGAGTAATTCCACCCCTCATCTTCTATATAAAGGCAATTCCTCATAATGTAAAAAGGATTTTATTCTTATTACAGTTTGGAGAGGAAAAAAAATTAGAACCAATCTAAAAATCCTTCAACAGTAGAATAATTAAACTAGGGTATACTACATGGTAGATAAAAAGGATATGGTGGATCTTTAGGATTTATAGTTAAATTTTAAGAATGAGATGGCAGAATAACACATACATATACCTCAAAATTATCCACACATGACCACACACAAACACACATATGCAAATGCTTAGATGCTTAGAAAAAGATCTGGAAAGGATAAACTTCCAACTTCTGGGCTTCTGGTCTAGCCAAGATGGCACACTAACAAAGGCTGCCAGCTCCCTGTCCCCAAAACAATGTTGTAGTAACTACATAAGTGGGAAGAAACCAGGATTCTGAGAGCTAAGTAAAAGTTGTGAAAAACCACTAAGAAAGACTGACGACTAGCTTGACTTGGTGTGTGTGGGGAGAAAGGGGCTGCATCTTGAGGAGGAGGGTCGCTAGAGGAGGTTTAGTGAGAAGAAAGATTGGTACAAAGTGCTGCTGTCATTCCCTTTTTCCTTCACTAACGTGAGATCATCACTGCTTGTCCCTTAACCATAAAGATCTTGGCAACAATCTGGGCTGCAGATACTAGTACCCCAGAGTAACATCAGGGAGCATGAAGGCCCAGCTGGGGTAAAAAGTTATAGGTGACATCTGACCAGGAGCCCAGGACCATTCATTCCTTTACTCTCTTCCTTCTTCACCCCAGGACAGGAATACAAAACTTCCCAAAGAAACTTCTTCCTAAGGGTTTTAAAGACACAACAACCATCAGAAACACTAAACGGTAGAGTACCAGCAAACAGCAGTGGCCACGATCAATAGTGGTTCTGTGCTGCCTGAGACGCCATCCCTGGGGCTCATCTCCTCCTCTCTTCTTATATTCACAGGAACAGACTATGGCCTGATTTTAGTCCTTACGCAATAGGATTTCTCACAGAATAGCTTATTCCCACCACCACCACCCCACCCACCCCGGCCCCGGAACATGAGTTCATATACCAAAAGAAACAGATACTCTTATAAAGCAGAAACTAACACATCATTGTAAAGCAATTATACTCCAGTAAAGATGTTAAAAAAAGAAACAGATACTCGAGGAATCAATTAGTGTTTAAAAAAAAAAGTGAAAAACATTAATCATACATACATACACACAAGGAATAAAGAAAGATATTAACAATGTGAAACAAAAAATCATTTAAAAAAAAGAACCAAGACTATCAGATATGAAAAATATAATAAATCACATAAATAGTAGGCTAAAGAACAACTTAGTGGTTGGCAGATCAGATTGAAGAACTCTCCCAGAAGAGAGTAGGAAAGAATGAAGACATAGAAAGTCTAAGAGATAAAACAAGCAGAAGCAGAAGTATTAATATTTGGAAATAACAGTTCTAGCCAGAGGGGGAAAAATGAGAGGAAGAAAAAATTGAAAAAGTAGTGAGAGAAATTTCCCAGCATTAAAAAGATGGAAAAGTCTGAGCATCAAGTGAATAAATGAACCAATATTACTGATTTCAAAAATGAAGGAAAGAGGGATTAGTTAGTGGAACTTTTAAACTACACTGACATTTCTACTATTTTTTGTGCCATTTGTTTGTCTCATTTTCTCTCTCCTCTTTCTCTCTCAGCCTACTGGTTTCTATACTAAGCAGCATAGTTTCTACAGCTATGAGAGTACTTTCTTGAGTTTAGCAACAGCAATCACTAGTATCTTTCCAGTGAAATCAATTTTTGGTCAATAGCTAAGCAAAGTTGCAGAAAATTTAGTCATTTTTCAATAAGAAGGAGTAAGTTAAATTTCCATTTTTTCCATTACTAAGTTCCATATCTTTTTTCTTCTACCTTTCCTAAGAATTAAAATTTTTAAGATAAAAATTAATAGAAAATAAAGCCAGTCATCTCCTTGGATTCTGTATAGTCTTCAGATCTTCAGCTCATCTAAAGCCAGTTTCACACCTGTTCAAGCAAAGACAACCAAATACAATAGAAAGAATACTAAATAGAATCAAGAATCCTCGTCCCACCTCTACCATTAACCAGCCTGAGCAACGACACTGTACATTTCCACCTGGAATTTCCTTAAGCACCTTAAACTTAATGTTTCAAATCAAATTCATTACCTTCCCCACAATACTTAGCACTCTTCTCTCTGCTTTTCTAAGCCAACAGCTATACAACCACAACTTCCCTTAACCAGTTACCAATTATTGCCAATCAGTACTCTTATATTTAAATCTCTCTCCTTTCTATTTCTACTTAACTGCCTTTGTTCATGTTCTCATTCTGGACTACTCCAGTGGTGTTCTGACAAACCTCTATCTTTCCCTCACTTGTCCATGGCTCCATATGTCTTCCTAAATATCTTAGCCTGTGACTCCCTTGCCCAAAAATATCTTAAGGGGCTCCATAGTGTCCAAGCCTTACCATGGCCTACAAGGTTCTTTACGATCATATTGTTCAATCTACTTCTCCAGCTATTTGATCAGTTACTGCATGGTAGAGTAATTGTTTAAGCTCTTTTCTCCCTACAGGACTGTAAGCTGCTTAAAGGTAGGGACCCTGACTCATTCATCTTTGTACCTTTTCGGAGGCTGTGTCTGGCATATAGTAGATACTCAGTAAATGGTTGCAGAAAGAAAGAAAGAATGAATGAACGATCCTCACAAATCATTTGAAAGGGCTTCAGCTTTTTTCATCTGTAGAATAAGAGAGTTGGAACAGATGGCCTAAATTCCTTTCAGCTGTAAAACTCATAACTACGGTTCTAGGTTAAAGTTACTGCAAGGCTGATCCCTGAGTAAGCTGAAGTATTAGAGTGTTTTAACTAAAAGTAGGAATATTTTTGTTATCTTTTTCCTGTATTTAGATCTAACAGAAAAAAAAATTAAGGTTAAAAAATACCTCTGAACGATAGACCATTTGCTGTGAAACTAACGATTCCTGGTTTTGTTTAGCAAGAAGAGAAAGAATTGCATCAGCATGAATTTCTTTATGGGGCATCCTAATCACTTGTCCTTCGCTGGGAGGATCATCTTCCTAAGTAAAATATAAAGACAATACAATAAAAAAACAAAAATTAATGCATCAATTACATTTTTCATAATTTATGATTAATAAAACTTAACAGTCATCATGAACATGGTCATATTAGCACTTTACAGAAAGAAGATGGACTCTTTATTATCATTTAGATCTCACTTCCATTCTAAAAACCCTTTATTTTTGCCTCAAATGTAAATAACGGTATAAAATAATTGGGTTACATTTAAACTAGAGATTTACTATAAAATCATATGAAAGCTGGACCCTTTGTCCCATGTGATTGAGTTACAATGATTCATAAACGTTTTATACAGCGTCATCAAGTTTTTGGCTCACACGGTTTCCTGCTTCATGTTGATGCAGCACACAAAGCTGCGCCCCCAGTGTGGCAATGGGGGCAAAGCACTGTAGCAGTGGTGCAATCTGGACCACAGGCAGAAATGAAAAACTGCAGAAATACGCTGAGGCACCTACAGACCTTTGATTGTCCATTTGCCTTTGCGCTGACCTCCAGTACTCACTAGGGAGCAGGTACTGAAAGCCCTAGTTGGAAGACCCAGCTTAGACTTCTTGGTGCCTCAAAATAGACCAGTCCCGAAAATGAAGGACAGTGTGGGTGGGCCACAGAGTCAGAAAACTGGATTCCCTTGTAAATACAAGGATTAGCATGATTTTAAACTCCATTAATAGTATTTTTTTTTTTTTACTTAAGTATCTTACATTTAATGAAATAAAGTTTAACTCTGCAGTACAAGTCTTTATCCCCCAGGTGTACACAGATAAATACCTACTGGTACATAACTGCAAAGTTAGTCTTTTTCAAGATTGTACTTCTGCATGTGATTTTATCATGAATTTGTAGCATATCTGATTTAGGCTTAGTAAAGATATCAAAATTAAAGTTTAGTTTCAAATGTAAAAAAAGAAATATGTTATAATTTAGTCCTGGTTCAGTTCAGCTATTTAAACAAACTTAAATGTGCTTTGGCACCATGATAAAGTTCTAAGAATGGATAAAAATGCCCTAATGACATATTAAGTAAGCCAAATGTTATTGTAATGCTCCTCTGAAAATAAAGACTTCTCCTTTATGCTTCCCCCCATATTATTTTATAAAAGTGATTTCCACTCTCTTCAGAACAGACTCAATTACTTGTAATAAATAATTACCGTTAGAAAAGTAACTGCCCTATTAAAATCTTATCAAAACTCTCCTTCATTAATTATTTCATACTCCTACACATAGTTAAGCAAATTGTTTTAACACATTTTATTACTTGAATGTATGAATCTCCAGATTTGGCATCTTTACCCTACTGTGTCTTTAATAGTGTAGAGATGCTACATGGCATCTTTTGCTTTTTGTTTGTTGGACTTGACAAACACCGGACACACACACCCAGCTGCTTGCAACTCAAGCTTTAGGATTCAGATAGCTCCTATTAGAACTCAAAATTTACAGTTTTTAGCTTAAGTTGATAGCTTAAGATGAAAGGCAAATTATCATGTATCCATATAAAAAGAGTTGTGGATCTATCACTATACAGCTATGTGACACAAACAAGTGATTTAACCTCATTCATCGCAAAGTAAAATGAGTAGTTACTATTTTTAACGAAGAATGAGCATCATCTTTTGGGATGCTTTTTAAAAATATACAGGTTTAGGCTTCTAACCGCCCACACACATGCATGCATACCATATAACACTCATGACCTACCGAATCAACATATCAGAGGGTGGGGGCAGGATGCATATTTTTAAAAGCTCCACTGGTGAATTTAATATACAATCCTAGTTTACATCACTTGAATAGGCTGCTTTAAAGAAATTTCTAGGGAGTTCCCTGGTGGCCTAGTGGTTAGGATTCTGGGCTTTCATTGCTGTGGCTCAGGTTCAATCCCTGGTCATGGAACTGAGATCCCGCAAGCTGCGTGGCACGGCCAAAAAGAAAGAAAAAATAAGAAATTTCTAGCATTATGATTGTAAGGGGATAGAAGGGCATGTTGTTTCAAAAGTACACCAATCTCTCTCTTTTTTCATCATGATCCTATATAATGATACAAATGGAAAAATAAAAATGCAACTAGACTTCTAAAACTTCCAGTCAAGGTGGAGTAATAAGGACCAGGTACACCCACCCCCTTGAAACAACTAAAAAATGGACAAAGTATGTGAAAAACTGCATTTCAAGACATGGAACATCAGGTAACAAAAGACAGTGATCCCTGAGAAATGAAAAACAAGTCAGAAGAACCCTGTGACTGCTCCAGCTTACCATCTGTGAGTTTCCAGGCTGTGGCACAGGAGCCTAAGCTAAGAAGATGGAGCTGAAACTCCAGGGAGGCCAAGACAGCTAGAGTTCATAAAACGGACGGCTAGAAAAGTGAAAGCTGCAGAGGGAGAAAACTCTGAAAATCTACAGAAGATCCCCTTTGAGTATTAAGCTGAGTACTACTCAGCAGATGCTTTGGAGACAATTACATGAGGCTGCAGGAATGAGCACCTGAGAAGGGGCTGGATATAACACTGCCTGATGCTCACACAGGGCTGGGATGGTTGTTCCCACTAGCCAGGCTGGAAAACCTCATTAATGAGGCACTGGGTGGAGTACATAGAAGTGTCTTCTCTCCATAGCGGGGGATAAATAGCCCTAGATTGAGTACTGTTCTGGTACTGCCTAACAAATCTTAAAAGCAAGACTCAAAAGGGTAAAACTGTCTCTAAGTACTTAACCATGTCCTGAGCAAAGCTCCAAAATATTTATAGTAATATAAAACATAGAAGGAAAAAGTCTATGCAAAATTTTGGCAGATCAAATTAAACAGCTTTTCTTTTTTAAATTTAATTAATTTATTTTTGGCTGCATTGGGTCTTCATTGCTGAGCACAGGCTTTCTCTAGTTGCAGTGAGGGGGGGCTACTCTTCGTTGCGGTGCATGGGCTTCTTGTTGCAGTGGCTTCTCTTGTTGCAGAGCATGGGTTCTAGGCACACGGGCTTCAGTAGTTGTGGCTCACGGGCTCCAGAGCACAGGCTCAGTAATTGTGGCACATGGGCTTAGTTGCTCCGCGGCATGTGGGATCTTCCTGGACCAGGGCTCAAACCCGTGTCCCCTGCATTGGCGGGGGAATTCTTAACCACTGAGCCACCAGGGAAGCCCTAAACAGCTTTTCTCAAAAATTAAGATATAACTACCATATTATCCATCCATTCCACCCCTAGATATTTGCCAGAGAGAAATGAAGGCATATGTCAATACAAAGACTTGTACACAAGTCTTCATAGCAGCTTTATGTGTAATAGCTCCCAACTGGAAATGAACCCAAACGTCCATCAACAGGTGAATAGGCAAACTGTGGCACATCCATACAATAGGGCACTGCTCAGCAATAATAAGGAATGAACTATGATACAAAGTATAACACAGATAAATCTCAAAATAATTATGCTGAGTTAAAACAATCAGACAAAAAAAAAAGAATACATGCCACATGATTCCATTTATATACATCTAGAAATGGAAACTAATCTATAGTTACAGAAAGTAGATCAGTGGTTACTGGAAGAGGTATAGAGAATGAGAGGAATGATGAGAGATGAGAAGGAGGGATTACAAAAGGGCCTGAGGAGAGATTTGGGAGTGATGGATGATGAATATGTTCATTACATTAACTGTGGTAATGGCTTTACAGATATATACATATGTCAAAAATTATCAAATAAGTTTTTTTTTAAAGAGCAACAATAATAGCAATGCTTAGCAAAGGCTATGGATGAATGTAGATGAAAGTTGAGCACAACTACCCTTACTTGCTTAGGTTGTTTGAAAACATAAAAAGTAAAGATTTCTATTCATTAATAATTTTCAAAAGAAAATCCCTATTATCATTTCTGTATGGTATTTTTATATATATTATACATGTTGATATATATGTTAAGATATATATTTTTAAATGCGAATTTTCCTTCCATAAAGCTAGATAATAACTAGGAGAGTTAGTACCCTTGGGTCCTATTTCAGTATTTTTTTTAAAATCTTTACTTATTTATTTATTTTGGCTGTGCCAGGTCTTAGTTGTGGCAGGTGGACTTCTTAGTTGCGGCATGTGGACTTCTTAGTTGCAGTATGTGGACTCTTAGTTGCAGCATGCATGTGGGATCTAGTTCCCTGACCCCACAGTTCCCCAGGGATCAAACCCGGGCCCCCTGTATTGGGACCACAGAGTCTTACCCACTGGACCACCAGGGAATTCCCAGTATTTTTTTTTAAAGCCACTAAATTCAATTATTTTTTAGCATAAAGAATTATAATCACAATTAGGGAAAAATTACAAACGTATTATAAGAGAGTTGGTTTCCACAGCTAAGGTCCTGCCTGAAACACTGTAAAGGCAACATATCCAGGTGACAATGTGCCTTGAGTTAGATTTTCATTACCTAATTACATTAACTGCATTTTTCAACTACTGGAGCCACAGGGGTTAACAACAATTTCCTATTCATTCTCACAATTATGATAATGAAATGTGTAAATATGATAATGACATGTGTAAGAAACCTTAAATTCCTTCATGGATATTTTATTAAATTTTATGACTATAACTCAAATATTTGAGAAAAAACCCTGATCAGTAGCAACAAGTTTATCAAGATATTCTTCATCTCAGAATTCAATGTGGAGTCAATCACTTCTTACCATTTCGAGGGCATCATGCAGAGTACTGGATAAGCTATCATTTAGGTTTGTCAGATACAGTCCTTCATCTCCTAAAACTAGAAATTAAAATGCAAAAATTTGGAAAAAAGAAGAAACATAAATTTAGTAAATAATCTCACCATAAAGCCACAGAATATTACACTTAAAACACAATAAAAATACTGGCAAAGTTCATAAATTATAGTTCACAAGCTATTCAATCTCACTAGCTCTTTGAGAAGCACATTTTAGGGGCTTCCCTGGTGGCGCAGTTGTTGGGAGTCTGCCTGCCGATGCAGGGGACGCGGGTTTGTGTCCCGGTCCGGGAGGATCCCACATGCCGCAGAGCGGCTGGGCCTGTGAGCCACGGCCGCTGAGCCTGCGCGTCCGGAGCCTGTGCTCCGCAACGGGAGAGGCCACAACAGTGAGAGGCCCGCGTACCGCAAAAAAAGAAAAGCACATTTTATAACAAAGATGAGATTTTTGTTTCAGTTACCAGCTTGTCAGAAATTAAAAAGAGCTATTAAACATCACTGTAACCATGAAATTAAAAAGAGGCACTCCTATATACTACTGATATAATTGATAACAGATTAAAATTAAAAACCGATTCACCTTTCTGGAGAGCATGTTGGCAATGTATTGCTATTTAATTTTATTTTTTTGGCTACGCTGTGTGGCTTGTGGGATTTTTTAGTTCCCCAAACAGGGACTGAACCCAGGGCCCTGGCAGTGAGCACATGCAGCCCTAACCACTGGACCGCCAGGGAATTCCCTATGTATTGCTATTTTAAAGGTGCATACTCTGACTCAGCAATTCCACTTCTAGGCATGTATTCTAAGGAAGTTATCAGTTATGGAAGTTCACAAAGATAAATAAATATACGTGCAAGGATGGTCAGTGGATAGTTATGTATAGTATGAAAATACTGAAAACAATCTAAATGCCCACCACTATGGCACTGTTTTAGCAGACTACCCAGCCACTAAAAAAAAGAGGTAGGGCTATATGTATTAATATAGAAAAATGTCTATAACATATTTAAGGTTAAAGAATTCAGATTTCAGAACAATATGTATAATATGACCCTACTTAAAAGGTAAAAATATATATACATACAAATGTATTTAGGTGTCTATATATGCATAGAAAAAAAAAGACTGGAAGGGTATACCCCAAACTTTCAACAGTGATATTATTTCTGGAGGGTGGGATTTATGAGGGAGATTTTACATTCTGAGGTTAAGGTGTAGAAAAGTTAACTTGCGGAGTCCATGTTCTTTCTACTATACCCTGTTACATCTTGAAAATTAAGTAAAAACACTTTAAACAGAAAAGTATTACTTAGGAATTATCATAAGCCAACCAGTGAAATCAACTGATGCAAAATTAACTTACTCTTACGAGCCACTTTTTGACCACAATTAAATAAAATCTCTCCTTCAGAGATGGGTCTATCTAAGGTTTCAGTTTCAGTG
Organism: Neophocaena asiaeorientalis asiaeorientalis; assembly: GCF_003031525.2. Taxonomy (NCBI): domain Eukaryota; kingdom Metazoa; phylum Chordata; class Mammalia; order Artiodactyla; family Phocoenidae; genus Neophocaena; species Neophocaena asiaeorientalis. Next base: position 1,611,498 of record NW_020175662.1, read on the forward strand.
GCAGTAACGCTCAAGGTACTCTCCATTGTTGATGAATCTGAACTTGGCATCTGTATGGGGGAAGGGGCCTTGGTTCCAGCAGGAAGCGGCATAAGGGGAACTGGCTCTGGAGGTGCAGGCTGAGCAGGGAAGTCCATGCTCTCAGGTTCTTCATCCGTGGCCACAGACATTACACTAAGAAGAAAGAGACATAGTTTGAATGTATTACATCGGTGAAGGCCTATATTAATTTTTATATAAAAAAAAGATTCAAAAGTACTATGTCTCCTTTAGACATTTCTATATCAATATATAGATATATCTATATATTTCTATAATCTGCACTACTATAATTAACCAACAAGATTTATTTTTCGAAAATCATCTTCATGCTTTAATCACAGACCATCTTGAAAGTTCCACCATCTCTAAAATAAATCTACATAGGGATATATGGTAATATAAAAGTTAACTGATCATAGTAAATGAAGATTCACACTGGGGAAAAATCTTCTATTTTATTAACAATATTATAGATATTTTTATTTTAATCTGTTTCCCCCAAAATTTTGTTTTAAAAGAAGAGAACTGAAAGTATAAATAAATATGGTAAAAATTTTAAAAACGTAAAATTTATGAAACTTCTTCCTACTCAAGTATAGATTAGCTTGTGGTTTATCAACCTTCATTTATCGTTTCTGATGTTTTCAATGGGTCACCTAAGTCAACATAAGTTGAAATGTATAGTTACTAAAAATGAATATACTGTCATTTACATAGCTCTCGGGTGAAGTTCTTTTTGAAGAGAGTTGGGATTCTCTTCTTCCAGTGGCAGGTCTCCATTACTCCATGGCTTGGGAAGCTCTGGGCTTGACATCTTCAATTTATCAATAGAAGTCTCTGACAAAGTTGGGGTAACAGCTGCTGCGGGAGGAGGTGTAGTTGCAGGGGTAACAGTTGGAGTATTAACAAGTGTGATGGGAGGCATATTATTTCCTAAAGGTTTTTTGTAAAAGCAAAAAAAAGTCAATAAGAATTCCACAGGAAGGCAAGATATATTGTTTAACATTTTGGCATACAAATAATGGCAACAAGAATTAATAATAATAATGATGGCCATTAATGGGAAAAGTTCCAAATTAATTTAGTAAAGTACAAAAAATAACCTTGAAAAGACATCACTTTCAACATCACCATGAACTTAAAATAGTCTAAATGTCTACTAGATTATATACTTTAAAAAGTGGTAACCAACCCCTTAGTTTCCTTGTAAGAAAAAATGACTTACTAGAACCTAGTAAGCAACAGGTATGTGTATACTAATCTATGAAGACTCTTATAAAACAAACCATGATATTTTATTTAATAGTTGCTAAAATTAAAACTGAGTTATAGAAATAAGGTTTCTACCTTCTTCAGCAAATATTTCTTTCATGGGAAAAGCTACATCATGATCTGAAACACAGGGAGAAGAATCTGGAGTTTTTACCAACACACGCTCCTCAGGAGGTGATGAAGGTGAGAGAGGAGGAGTTGGCTGTGGGGTAGCCACTGGGGTACACACTCTTGCCTAAAATAAATAAAACAAGATAAGTGGTGCTTACAATCCCCAAATAAGGGTAATTTGAAAAATAAAATGATCTCATTCAGAGTTACATAAAATTTAAATGGATGGGGGGTAAAAATGGAGTCCTCTGTATCCTAGCTATTGAACTTCTAGCTCTTAGTTTCAAGACCGGACTACAGAAAGCCTCCAGCAACTGAAACAGCTCTGCCTCTGAACTAGGTCCCCTTATCTAATATAGAGAGGAAGATTAAACAGACAGCTGAAGATCAAACCCAAACACAAACTGGGTAAACCATGTAACAGAAAGAGAGCATTTTAACTAATTGACAAGATATCAAAAACCTCCTTTCAGTACAAAAGAACAAAGCTTATAAAAAGCAATGGAAGGATAAGAAAAAGTAGGGGGGATAAAAGGAAGACAATGTAAAGATGGAAAGTCCTGGGGAAGAAAAAAGCACACATTTTAAAATCAATTTGTTAAACAGGTAATTCAAACTTCAAAAGGATGATGGTGAAAATTAAGTCTCCTTTCCTACCCATGTCCTATATACTTAGTTCCTTTCCTCAGAATTATCAAATATAATCTTAAGTCATTTTTTTATGTCCAGAATACTCTATTTTTTAAATTTTTTATATAATTTTTAAAGGTTATACTAGGTTTACAGTTATTATAAAATATTGGCTATATTCCTACTTTAAAATTTTTTTTATTGAAGTATAGTTGATTTACAATGTTGTGTTAGTTTCAGGTGTACAGCAAAGTGATTCAGTTATACATATGCATACATATATATATTCTTTTTCAGATTCTTTTCCACTATAGGTTATCACAAGATATTGAATATAGTTCCCTGTGCTATACAGTAGGTCCTTGTTGTTTATCTATTTTATATATAGTAGCTTATATAAACTACTAATTTGTTAATCCCAAACTCCTAATTTATCCCTTCCCTACCTCTCCTAGGTAACCATAAGCTTATTTTCTATGTTTGTGAGTCTTTCTGTTTGGTAAATAAGTTCATTTGTATCACTGTTTTAGAATCCACATATAAATGCTATTGTATGATATTAGTCTTTCTCTGTCTGCCTTAGATAATCTCTAGGTCCATCCATGTTGCTGCAAATGGCAAAATTTCGTTCTTTTTTATGGCTCAGTAGTGTTCCATTGTGTGTATGTGTGTGTGTGTGTGTGTGTGTGTGTGTATACACCACATCTTCTTTATCCATTCATCTGCTGATGGACACTTAGGTTGCTCCTGTAACCTGGCAATTGTAAGTAACGCTGCTATGAGCGTTGGGGTGCATGTATCTTTTCAAATTAGTGTCTTTGGTTTTTTTGGATATATACCCAGCAGTGGGATTGCTGGGTCATATGGTAATTCCATTTTTAGTTTTTTGAGACTTAAGTCATTTCATATGTGTATAGATTTTCTATAGAATAAATTCCCAGAAGTGAGACTGCTTGGTTAAAGGGTTAATTGCATTCTTAATTTGAATACATATTGCCAAATTTCCCTCTACACGGTTATTTTATCAATGCAATAACACCAGAAGGTATGAGAATTCCCAATTCCCAAAGATTTGCTGAACAATGGTGTTAATCAAACTTTTAGAGTGTTACCAATTTGATCAGTAAAAATGGATTCAATGATTTTTTTTTCTCACTATCAGTGAGACTGACCATCTTTTTGTATGTATGTGGGCCATTTGTATTTCCTTTTTGTGTGTGAACTGTCTGGACATGTCTTTTCCCCATTTTTCTATTTGTCCTTTTTTTCTCTTTCTAAAACATATTTTTATAGTGGGGTGACTGGCCTTTATTCTGTATTATGAGTTGCAAAGAGATACACAATTTAAAAATTATGAAGCATATCAGAAATTCTATAGCATTGCTTAATTATTAGCATATTCTTAGCTTTGTTTTTTAAGTGACAGAAATATACTATGTTTTATTCTTCTTGACTGCATAAACCTATAGCCTAAGACTGCTGTTTTCAAAAATAATGCTACTGACTCATCATGAGAGGATTTAAAGGTATCCTACTAGTCTTGGTAATGGGTAATAATGATAAACAATGAGTTACTGAGTATTTACCAAGTTCCAGGCCTTAGATTAAGCTCTTTCATATATCATCTTATTGAATCTTCCACAAAATCTTCTATGATGGCTCACAAGATACAGTATCATAAAGATGTCAATTCTCCTCAAATTAAACCAATCAAAATTGAATTAATTCCCCCCAAAATCCCAACAAAATATTTTACAGAACTTGAAAATTAATTTTAAAACATATATCGAAGATGAAAAGGCCAAAAAAAGCCATGGCAATTCTGAAGATAAGGAACAATATGGCAATGGGGGAGGGGAACTTGGCCTCCTTAATATTTGGAAAGCAGATTTTGGTAAAGCCGTCATCATTTAAACTCTGAGTATTTTATCTCTAGTATACAGACAAGACTAAAGTAACAGAGCTGAGGGTTCATATTCAGAACTTCCCAACTCCAGAGTCCATGCTCTCAACAATTATATTTATTTCCTACTTATACTGATTTTTCTGTATTTTCTCATTAAATCACCCTTATGAAAATATCTGAAATATATGGGCAGAAGACAAACCAAATTTAATTAGCATAGAGATAACCACAACTCTGATATTGGCATGCATTACCAATGAGCTAATAAATAAAGCACAGAACAAAAGTATGTACCAAATCTCTGGCACACTAATCACACTACACCAATTACATTACACCAATCTCCACAGAATTCAAATATGTAACTTTATGTTTATACCTCAGATGAGTCAGTTTAAATGTTTCACCTATATAAAGTGATGTTTTTATGATCGACAGGATCAGAATTGACCATGAGGTTTTAAACAGTTGATAATACAGAGTACATTCTGGTTTTGTATAATTTCTTTTTCTTTTTAGTTTTTTAAAATTTTCATACAATTTTTAAAGGTTACATTCCATTTACAGTTATTACAAAATATTGGCTCTACTCCCTGTGTTGTACAGTACGTCCTTGAGCCTATCTTACAGCCAACAGTTTGCACTTTCCACTGCCCCACCCCTATATTGCTCCTCCCACCCTCCACTGGTAGTGGTTTTGTATAATTTCATGTTGCTATAATAAATTAGAAACTCTATTTAATATAAAAAGGCTGAAATATACTTTCTTTTAAAGATTTCTTTTAAAGATTTCTTTTTTTGCCTGAAATATACTTTCTTTTAAAGATTAAAAATATCACTTTACATAAGAACCAAAAGCAGTACATGTGATTTTTAGCTATATCTTGAATTTTAAAAGAATTAGCTATAAGGATATTCTTGGAACAACTGGGGAAGTTCAAATATAGACTCTATATTATATAGTATTAACAGATCCATGTTAAATATGGAGAGCATAATAATGGTATTTTGGTTATGTAATAAAGAATCTTGTTCTTAGAAGATACTACTGATGCTTTTAGAAGTGTCATGATATCTGCAACTTTCAAATGAATTTTAATGCATATATAATAAACAACATATAAAGACAGATAAAGAAAATGTGTCGAAATGTTATCAGCTGGTAAATGTAGGTAAAGCTTACACAGATGTTCATTGTATCATACTTTCAACTTTCTACAGATTTTAAAGTTTTTAAAATAAAATGCTGGAGGAACTGTTATTGTAATCAAAGCCACAAGAAACCAATCTCCACCACAAACTATGGTCTTATGATCCAATTTAAAATCTGTCCATTTTACTGTTCTTTAACAAAGGTATCAAAAATCCCCCAGGACTCCAAGTCATGAAGGAAAGTCACACTTACCAGCAAGTGTGTTTTGCTTATTGAAACATCCCCAGAAACACTTGTAACAACAGGACCTGGCTTCTTTGCTTCTCTGTCACCCAGCAAGATGGCAATGGTTTCAGCAAGAGCTTCATTCACAAAATGCCTAATAATGTCTGAATTCACAGGAACCCCGGCATCAACAAAAAGCTGGAGGGCACCACTGCTTGTTCCTTCCACTAAAAAAATGAAAGAATTTCAGAGTAAGTATGCAGGAAACATGCTTGCATTCTAAGCCTTAATTCTTAAAATTTTAGAGATGTGAACATATGTGTATGAGATGGTGTGAGGAGGAATAAAATGAAAATACAAAATCTACTTATTGTGACAGAGAATAAGATGGTAACTCACATAATGAACATCCTCTCTAAACAAACTAAAAAGGGGAGGAAAACATCCAGATGAAAATTTACTTATATGGCCTCTTCCCTACCACTACAACATTTAGCGATAAAAAGGATTTGCAGGGACTTCCCTGGTGGTGCAGTGGTTAAGATTCCATGCTCCCACTGCAGGGGGCACGGGTTTAATCCCTAGTCAGGGAACTAAGATCCTGCATGCTGCTCAGCACGCCCCACCCCCGCAAAAAAAAAAAAAAAGATTTGTAGTCACATTAAATGTTTTCATCTGAAAACAATCCACATTTCCAAGAGTAGGGCACCAGGAAACACTGATAGATCTTGGCAAAACACAGGGACACAATGACTGTGGGGGGATTTTAGAGAAATGGCAGCTTCTTCATAAATATGAAGACAGATCTTACTTCCGTCTAGTTTCAGATACTTCAGTTACTAACATTACAGGCTAATCCTCCTCAAACTTTTAGAGTAGTTTAGGTGCTTGATGTCAGCAGCTCTATAGGTATATTAATTTTCCAAATGGGTTGTACTTTTCACTTGTGTGAATGTACATGAAATTCAGTAAAACTTCCTAAACAGACTTTATTAGGCTTAAAGTGGTTATATTTCTAAAGCTCTGTGTGGAAAACATGTAAACAGTGATCTATACAACTTGATGGAGACATGACCTCTCCAAAGAGTACTCCTTAATTAGTACAACTATGGCGGCATTACAGAGAATTCCCTAAACGGTAGGTACAGGTGTCTTGGGATCACTTGTTGAGAGATAAGTAATAGCAATTTACTCTGGAGCTCCATAGCAAAGACTATCACAATCCCAAATTTATATTCAACAGTATATATCAACACATCTCCATTTTTAGTTCCCATAATTCATTGTTTTGGCATGACCAAAAATCAGAATATCTGTTATAAAACCCAAAAGCCCTACCCAGACATAGGCAAAACAAAAGCAAACACACATGCTTTTAAAGAAAAGGGAACAGGATCTAAATACCCTCTATATTAGACCATCTTTCCTTAAGGCTACAAAGCCTGAAAACCACCACCCGACCCATGTGAAGGACTGCTAAGAGGACTATCACTAGCCCTGATTTGCACTAGCAGGAGAGACTGGTGGAGAGTCCAAGCACTCCAAAATACGCCATTGAGGTGTATGACCTGGCAATGAAAAAAGCATCTGGCGGTTTGCACAGTATCCATCACAAACCAGACAACTCTTTGGAGGCACTTGTTTGTTTTCCTGGACTGGTCTCCTTGTCTTGGGACTGCTGAATACCATCTCTACCACCAGAATTTTGACCAAAAGCTAAAGAAGTCCGACTATCTGTTTCTCCAAGGCATATTTCATGGTCCTTTGCCTTCTCTTTAGCTTCCCGTTCTTTTTTATTCCAGTTTCACTTGGTATTTTCCATCTGTTCCTTTTTCAACAGATTTTGAAATAGTCTCAGAGCAATTGTTTGGATGAACTGGTTTTGGTTTTCTTTTGGATTTGTATTCCTAGATGTCTTCTTCTGAAAAAGTATCTTCTAACATGACAAAATGATTTTATCATTAAAGAAGCACTAATCTTAAGTAAAAAAAATTTCCTCATAACTTTGTTGGTCATTTTATTCCTTCCTTCAAAAAATAAGAAGATGAAAGAAAACCTGGGATAGTAGCAGTGGAAGAGGCGTTTGAGTTATACTAAATAGGAAGAATTAATCAAATATAAGAATAAATTGCATGGAGCCAGGACATTGGACGTGGCTGGGTGTGGACTGAGGAAGACCAAAGAAAACAAAGTAGAACAAGAGATATTCCAAGGCTTTGGAAACTGGGCACTTGGAAAATAGTGGTATCATTAACAGAAAGAGCAACAAAGGAGGAATAAGGTTGGTTAGAAAAATGAGATGCATCTGGACACACCAAGTTTGGTATGCCAGTGGAGCATCAAGTAAAATATTCATCAACAGGCAAAACTGCAAGTTTACAGCCTAAATGTGTAGCTTAGGGGTCATCAACTGACACGGGATAACTATCGCCAAGAAGAGACTAGAAAAACAGAAAAGAAAGAGGGCAGGGGACAGAGCTTGGGGGAAATTTTTATTCAAGTAGAAAAAAGATGAGGAAATGAAGTCCTAAAGAAATTAAAAAGATAAGGGGAAGAACAATAGAATGAATTCTAAAAAACCAAAACCAGTAGAGCGTTTTAATAATTAGAGGTAGTCAACAATGCCCATACTAGAGCCTTCTAGGAGAATAAGGATTTGAAAAAAGGTTATCTCTGAGAACCAAATGCTGTAAGAGAGGAATTTCATTAACGAGAAGGAAGAAGAAAGCCAGCTCATAAAAACTAAAGAGAAAGTGAGAAATGATAAAGTAAAGCAGTAAATACAGACTCTAATGTCTAGGATTTAGGCAGTTAAGGGGTAGTTTAAGAAGGAGGAAGAGGAGGTTATTCTGGACTGGAAAGAAGTGGAAAAAAAGTAGAGGTAACGATATATAGGAATGTTAAAAAAAAAAAAGAGCTAGAAAGCTGGAGAACTTATACCATCCAATTTCAAGACTTATTTTTAAATTACAATAATCAAGAAGCGCAGTGTTGATGTAAAGACAGACTTGTAGATCAGTGGGACCAAACAGCAAGTCCAGAAACAGATCCAAACATATATAATAGCCAGATGATTTCCAACAAAGGTGTCAAGGCAATTCAGCAGGAGAAAGGAAAATCTTTTCAACAAATAACGCTAGAAAAATTGGATATCCATACACACAAAAAAAACTTGATCTTCACTTCACATATAAAAATTAACTCAAAACATACCATAGACCTAAATTTATAATCTAAAACTATAAGGCTTCTAAAAGAAAACACAGGAGAAAATCTTAATGATGTTGGGCAAAGATTTCTTAAACAGTATACCCCAAAAATCACAAGCTATAAAAGAAAAATTGATAAATTAAACTTCATCAAAATTAATCTCTGGTCTTCAAAAGACAATGCTGAGAAAGCAAAAGGTAAGATAAAAACTAGGATAACACATTGCAAAACATAAGCAATAAAGGACTTGTATCCAGAATAAAGAACTCAATAATAGTAAGACATAGACCCCAGTTAAAAACTGAGCAAAAGAGTTTTAAAGATACTTCATCAAAGTAATATACAAATGGCAAATAAGCACAAGAAAAATTGTACAACATCATTAGTTACTGGGGAAATGCAAACAAAACCCACAATGAGATATCTCCACATGCTTAGTGAATGGCTATAATTAAAAACATTGACAACAAGCATTAGTAAGGATGTGGAGCAGCTGGAACTCTCATTCACTGCTGGTTGGAATGCAAAATAGAACAGCCACTTTGGAAACATTTAGCGGTTTCCTATAAAGTTAGATATCTACTTACCATATGACCAAGAGAAATTAAAAGATGTATATAGAAGATTAGTTTGCAAATATACATAGCACAGCTGTATTTATAATAGCCAAAAACTAGGACTACAAATGTCCATCAACTGGTAACTGGATTAACAAATTATGGTACATACATGGAGTGTAATATTTATTACTATATGCAACAACATGACTGTCAAAGCATTATGCTAAATAAAAGAAACCAGACACAAAAGACTAAATACTGTATGATTACATAAGTATGAAATTCTAGAAAAGGCAAAATTCAATGATAGAAAGTAGATCAGTGGTTGTTAGGGTGTAGTAGGCATGGGAGGGGGTTAGGGATTGACTGCAAAGTGGCATAAGGGGACTGTTGGGGATGATGGAAATGTTTTTCTATAACATGACTGTGTGGCTAACATGGGGCTGTGTTTGTTTAACAAAACTTGTCAAACGGTACATTTAGAATTCGTGAATTTTACGGCAAGTAAATTATGCCTCAAAAAGCTAATGGAGAAAGAGGGGGAAGAAGAGGGAAGGAGAGGAGGATGAAAAGGAGGAAGAAGGAGGGAGAGAAGAGGAAGAGGAAGGAGGAAGAAGAGGTGAATGGTGTGGGCTCCCTAAAGAAAGAGGCTCTATCCATTCAGGGAATACTTAAACTCTTCTTAGGTGTCAGTCAAGGGCTAGGCTCTAAAGGAGAATCACGCTTACTTGTGAGTAATTTATAGTCTAGTGAGTGAGACAGATATGCAAGCCAATCATAATACAGTTTGATGGTTACTATAACAAAGATACACAGACACAGGGGCCTCCCTGGTGGCGCAGTAGTTGAGAGTCCGCCTGCTGATGCAGAGGACACGGGTTCGTGCCCTGGTCCAGGAACCTCCCACATGCCACAGAGCAGCTGGGCCTGTGAGCCTTGGCCGTTAAGTCTGCATGTCCGGAGCCTGTGCTCCGCAAGGGGAGAGGCTACAACAGTGAGTGGCCCCGCGTACCGCAAAAAAAAAAGATACACAGACACAGGGGCCTCCCTGGTGGCGCAGTAGTTGAGAGTCCGCCTGCTGATGCAGAGGACACGGGTTCGTGCCCTGGTCCAGGAACCTCCCACATGCCACAGAGCAGCTGGGCCTGTGAGCCTTGGCCGTTAAGTCTGCATGTCCGGAGCCTGTGCTCCGCAATGGGAGAGGCTACAACAGTGAGTGGCCCCGCGTACCGCAAAAAAAAAAAAGATACACAGACACACAAACAAACACACACAAAGTGCTATGGGAAAGAATGGAGAGACTGGGGGTAGGAGGGATGGACGCTGATAGCATAATCTGAATGCTGCAGTATGTAATAAGGGAGTGAGGGAGAAATAACTTCCACTACAGAAGACTGGGAAGTGACATTGAAAAGAAGAGGACTTTTATCTTTTGTCAACCAAGGACTATGTGACCTGTAGAATATATAAATCCACAACAACCTGAAGGTTTTGTCTTATAATAACAAAAAAAGCTAAAAGATTCCATTTCACTTACCAATGTCAGAAGTCAATGGCTCACTGGCCTCACTGACTGAGACACTGATGTCAGCTGTGGCCTGCTGTTGGACTGGAAGAAGTCCAGAGATCATTCTTGACATTATTTCTTGTTCTACCCTGGGGGAAAAAAGTTAAGGATTCCTAAATTTAGTTGAAATGTATAGATGGTTAGAAGTAACACCCTTAAAAATAACTGGTACCGGGCTTCCCTGGTGGTGCAGTGGTTGAGAGTCCGCCTGCCAATGCAGGGGACACGGGTTCGTGCCCCGGTCTGGGAAGATCCCACGTGCCGCGGAGCGGCTGGGCCCGTGAGCCATGGCCACTGAACCTGCACGTCCGGAGCCTGTGCTCCGCAACGGGAGAGGCCACAACAGTGAGAGGCCCGCGTACCGCAAAAATAAAAAAATAAATAAAAAAAAAATAACTGGTATCCATGGACACAAACATTTAAATGTGAAAGCAGTCATTCTGAAAGTTGAATCTGGAAAGAAGAAAAACTTCAAATATATCTCCTAGAAAAACAAACCGAATCTCTGTGTGGGAGACAGTTTATCAAATTAAAATCTTTCTGATCAGTCTAATGAAAACTTTAACAGCCCTTGTAAATTCAAAATAAGGTTTAGGTCAATGATTACCTGGCATATCATGCACCTAAAATGTTGGGTTCCCTACTCTGAAAGCACATATAAAACCCCACAAGATCAAAGCTAGAAAAGGAGTCCAGCTGCCCTCTCTTCAAGGAAATAAATATATAGACTGCAACACAGGTAGTTTTCCTCTAAAAAGGGAAAGAAAATTTACTTTCAAGGTCAGTTTTAGGAAGGGAAGTAGGAGAGGAAAAGGAAGGGAAACACAGTAAGAGACTGCTTTTTTTGTACATTTCTTTAGAGAAGCTAACAGGCTTCTTAATTATTATTATACAAGTAATAGATGTTCATTGTAAAAATCAGAGAACACATAAAAGTTAAAAAAAAAAATAAGGCTCACTCACAATCCCAGATTCAAGAATAAACAAAGTTAGTTAACAATTTGGTATTATTTCTCAATATTTTTCCCACGCACATTTATTTTTGAGTGAGCTCTTCTAAACTGTGGTTGCATCATTAGTATCCTGCTTCATTTATGCACCAGTGTTATTAATATCTTTCTACATCATTAAGTATTTTTCTAAACCCAATCTTGATAACTGTATGAATATTCAGTTAAATATACTCAGGTAAATATAGGTATAAAAGTAGAGTTTATGAGTTTATATAAGTAACAAACAAAACAGTGCCTTGTTTGTAGTAAGCACTATAAGTGCTAAGTATTCTATGGCCTAGTAGCAGAACTGATTATTTCCTTAGGATAAATTTCTGTTAATAAACCACTGGATTAAAGAACTTGTACATCTTTAATGCTTTGTTACTCAGCAATAGCCTCTTTTGTCATAATAGACTGCCTTAGTACAAATATCCAAGGACAGAAACAATACTTGCAACAGTTAGTTCAACCCTCAGCCTCATGTCAGATAGTGTCCAGTGACTACAGCAAAGGAAAAATTTAATAAACAAAAGGAGACAAGGAAGATTTTCAACCAAAATTTCGTTCTATTTATACTTGCTACTATAATTCTGTTCATCCCAACACCACTGTAAACTCACCATTGAATTAAGCTATTTTCCAATGTTTCTTTTCTCTGAATTACTTCATCCAGAACATCAGTAGTGGGCTGAAAAGTAGAAGCAACTGGTGGAAACGGAGGGCCATTATATTTTGTAGAAACAACTTTAACACTTCTGTTAAACTCCAGAATTGGTTCAGAGTATTCCAGAATTTCATCACATTTTTCCTCTTCCTGGTAATAATAAAAACAAAACTATTATATTCATGTATCTGTTCAACACTTACTGAGTGCTAAGTAGAGATAACTTAGGTAGGTGAATTAACCAACACTTCTAAATTAATCAATAGCATTTTCTAACTGGTGATATCACATTATTTATAGTATACACACTTGTCATATAAATCACATTGAAGAAACTTAATTACACAATTATATTGTGTTTTTAAAGCCCAATATTCAGGGACTTCCCTGGTGGTCCAGCGGCTAAGACTCCACGCTCCCAGGGCAGGGGGCCTGGGTTTCAACCCTGGTCAGGGAACTAGATCCCACATGCCGCAACTAAAAATCCTGCATGCCACAACTAAAAGATCCCGCACGTCACAACGAAGGTCCCACGTACCACAACTAAGACCTGGTGCAGCCAAATAAATAAATAAATATTTTAAAATATATATATATTCATTTTAAACAATCATAAAACAAGCTAGAAAACTTGGTTGTTCCTACATAAAACATTATTAACATTTCCCTCTATAAATTTATTATCGTAGTAAAACTAACACTTCCAAATATTACTGCTTATCCTTACAGAACATATAATTTACATTTAAATATGCAGTTAGGTCATCTTACACATTATTTGTACCATCACATCATGATTAAAAGAGTTACTTCCGGAATTTTAAAACTTTTTATTATGAAAAATATACATGTTTAAAAGTGAACAAAATAGTGCTCATGCACTATATCTGTTACATATAAATAATATGAATCCCACTTACCTGGTCCCCAGCTTTAACAATTATCAACTCATAACGAACTCTGTGTCATCTATACTTCCCCCATCCACTTTCCCCTTTGCACACCATTTTGAAGTAAACCACAGATACCATATCATTTTATCTGTAAATAATGCCATATGTATCTCAAAAAAAGTTAGGGCTCTTTAAAAAATATAACTCAATAATATTGTCTCATTGAAAAATGAAGTCCACAGCTATTAAGTGGCAGAGCAAGGATAGAAACACTTGTCTTTGAAGTCCAAATTCTTTGCTATTTCTACAATGTTCCTTTCACTTATATATTGAACAGTTGTCTAATGTCTTTGCTATATTCTTACCTTCAAAACATTCATGTCGAGCTCACATGAGAAGACACACTGGTGAGCAAGTAACAATGTAGTGCATATCTCTTAATGTTTAAAATAGGATTTTATTTTATGATTGACAAAACTAGTCTTGGTTCTGAAAGTCTAAGAAATATAAACAAATGTCTTCTTTAAAGTTCACTGACACATCATTATTCAAGTAGTCTCTATGTTCTATGACCTTTTCTCCCATCCTTTATATTTTACTTCCAGCTACTTTTTCCCTCCTTCTATTTAACCATTTCTATCATTTCTATATCTCTTCCTGCTATATGGGCTCTTCCCTTGGATTTTAGACCCCTCACAACTTTTTTCCTCAATATGAACTAACTGGCGAACTTGCCAATAATCCAGAAATGAAAACAGACAAGTGTAATAGAATGAAGAAAGGACAGACTGGAGAGAAGGAAACCAAAGGAAACAAAAAGGAAGAAGGAAGTAGGAAGCAGGAGAGAGGAGATGCAGGTGGGAAACAGCTAACAATCATTAAGTTTCATGGAGGTAGCTAGGTGATATAGAAGATAACACTGTACTACAGAATAACAACCTTACAATTTTAAAATAAAAATATATTTAACTGCAAAGTAAAAGGAAGTTTCTCAAAGCTCTGTTACATAATACTGATGGTCAAAAGATATTCAACCATCAGAAACAAGGCAAGGATGTTCCCTCTCACCACTCCTTTTCAACATTGTACTAGAAGTCCTTGCTAATATAATTAGACAAGAAAAGAAAATTAAAGGTATACAGATTGAGAAGGAAGAAATAAAACTATCTTTGCACATGACATGATTGTCTATCTTTGCACATGACATGATTGTCTATGTAGAAAAGCTGAAAAAATCAACAAAAAGACTCCTGGAATTAATTAGCAATTATGGCAAGTTTGTAGGATACAAGGTTCACATACAAAAGTCCATCACTTTCCTATATGCCAACAATGAACAAGCAGAATTTGAAATTAAAAACACAATGCCATTTACATTAGCACACCCCCCCAAATGAAATACTTAGGTATAAATCTAACAAAACACGTACAAGATCTATATGAGGACAACTACGTAATTCTAATAAATGAAATCAAGAACTAGATAAGTGGAGAGATATTCCACGTTCATGGAGAGGAAGACTCAATAACGTTAAGATGTTATTCCCAAATTGATCTATACATTCAATGTAATTCCAATAAAAATCTCAACAAATTATTGTGGAGATATCAACAAACTTACTCTAAAAGATATATGGAGAGGCAAAAGACCCAGAATAGCTAATATGATATTGAAGGAGAAGTACAAAGTTGGAGGACTGACACTATCCAACGTGAAGACTTAACAATAATCAAGACAGTGTGGTACTGGTGAAAGAACAGACAAATAAATCAGTGGAACACAACAAAGAACCCAGAAATAGATCCACATAAATACAGTCAACTGATCTTTGGCAAAGGAGCAAAGGCAATACAATGGAGCAAAGATAATCTTTTCAACAAATGGTGCTGGAACAAATGGACATTCACAGGCAAAAAAAAAAATTTAGACACAGAGATTACACCCTTCACAAAAATTAACTCAAAATGGATTACAGGGCTTCCCTGGCGGCGCAGTGGTTGCAAGTCCGCCTGCCGATGCAGGGGACACAGGTTCGTGCCCCACTCCAGGAGGATCCCACATGCCACGGAGCAGCTGGGCCTGTGAGCCATGGCCACTGAGCCTGTGCCTGTGCTCCGCAACGGGAGAGGCCACAACAGTGAGAGGCCCACGTATCGCAAAAAAAAAAAAAAAAAAAAAAAGATTACAGACCTAAATGTAAAATGCTAAACTATAAAACTCCTAGAGATAACATAGGAGAAAACATAGATGACTGTGGGTATGGCAATGACTTTTTAAATTTAAGACCAAAGGGACAACCCATGAAAGAACTAATTGATAAGCTGAACTTCATTCAAATTAAAAACTTTTGCTCTGTGAAAACAAATGTCAAGAGAATTAGAAGATAAGCTACAGACTGGGAGAAAATATTTGCAAAAGACACATTCTGATAAAAACTGTTATCCAGGGGCTTCCCTGGTGGCGCAGTGGTTGAGAGTCCGCCTGCCGATGCAGGGGACACGGGTTCATGCCCCGGTCCGGGAGGATCCCACATGCCACGGAGCGGCTGGGCCCGTGAGCCATGGCCGCTGAGCCTGCTCGTCCGGAGCCTGTGCTCCGCGACAGGAGAGGCCACAACAGTGAGAGGCCCACATACCGCAAAAAAAAAAAAAAAACAACTGTTATCCAAAATATACCAAAAAACCCTCTTAAAACTCAATAATAAGAAAACAACCCAATTTTCAAAATGGGCCAAAGACCTTAATGGACACCTCACCAAAGGTGATATAACGATGGCAAACAAGCATTTGAAAAGATGCTCCACATCAT
This sequence comes from Neophocaena asiaeorientalis asiaeorientalis, assembly GCF_003031525.2. Classification (NCBI taxonomy): domain Eukaryota; kingdom Metazoa; phylum Chordata; class Mammalia; order Artiodactyla; family Phocoenidae; genus Neophocaena; species Neophocaena asiaeorientalis. The sequence goes on from NW_020175662.1 coordinate 1,627,535, forward strand.
TTATCAGCAAAATGTGAATTTTTTGATTAATTTTTATTCGAGTATAGTTGATTTACAATGTTGTGCTAGTTTCTGCTGTACAGCAAAGTGAATCAGTTATACATATACATATATCCACTCTTTTTTAGATTCTATTTCCATACAGGTCATTACAGAGTATTGAGTAGAGTTCCCTGTGCTATACAGTTGGCTCTTATTACTTATCTATTTTATATATAGAGTGTGTATATGTTAATCCCAATCTCCCCATTTATTCCTCCCCCCTCTTTTCCCCCTTGGTAACCATAAGTTTCTTTTCTACATCTGTGACTCTATTTCTGTTTTGTAAATAGGTTCATTTGTATCATTTTTTTAGATTCCGCATATAAGCAATATCTTACGATATTTGTCTTTGTCTGATTTCACTCAGTATGAGAATCTCTAGGTCCACCTGTGTTGCTGCAAATGGCATTATTTTGTTCTTTTTTATGGCTGAGTAATATTCCATTGTATATATGTACTACATCTTCTTTATCCATTCCTCCATTGATGGACATTTAGGTTACTTCCATGTCCTGGCTATTGTAAATAGTGCTGCAGTGAACACGGGGGTACATGTATCTTTTTGAATTGTGGTTTTCTCCGGATATATACCCAGGAGTGAGATTACTGGATCATATGGTAGCTCTATTTTCAGCTTTTTAAGGAAACTCCATAATGTTCTTCATAGTAGCTGTACCAATTTACATTCCCACCAACACTGTAGGAGGGCTCCCTTTTCTCCACAACCTCTCCAGCATTTATTGTTTGTAGATTTTTTGATGATGGCCATTCTGACCAGTGTGAGGTGATACCTCACTGTAGTTTTGATTTGCATTTCTCTAATAATTAGTGACATTGAGCATCTTTTCGTGTGCCTGTTGGCCATCTGTATGTCTTCTTTGGAGAAATATCTATTTAGATCTTCCACCCATTTTTTGATTGTTTGTTTTTTTGATATTGAGCTGCGTGAGTTATATGTACATTTTGGAGATTAATCCCTTGTCAGTCACTTCATTTGCAAATACTTTCTCCCACTCTGTGGGTTGTCTTTTCATTTTGTTTATGGTTTCCTTCGCTGTGCAAAAGCTTTTAAGTTTCATTATGTCCCATTTGTTTATTTTTGTTTTTATTTTCATTACTCTAGGAGGGGGATAAAAAACGATCTTGCTGTGATTTATGTCAGAGAGCATTCTGTGTTTTCCTCTAAGATTTTTATAGTCCCTGGTCTTACATTTAGGTCTTTGACCCATTTTGAGTTTATTTTTGTGTATGGTGTTAGGGAGTGTTCTAATTTCATTCTTTTACATGTAGCTGTCCAGTTTTCACAGCACCACTTATTGAAGAGACTGTCTTTTCTCCACTGTATGTTCTTGACTCCTTTGTCATAGATTAGGTAACCACAGGTGTGTGGGTTTATCTCTGGACTTTCTGTCCTGTTCCATTGAGCTATATTTCTGTTTTTGTGCCAGTACAACACTGTTTTGATGACTATAGCTTTATAGTATAGTCTGAAGTGAGGGAGCCTGATTCCTCCAGCTCCGTTTTTCTTTCTCAAGGTTGCTTTGCCTATTTGGGGTCTTTTGTGTTTCCATACAAACTGTAAAATTTTTTGTTCTAATTCTGTGAAAAATGCTATTGGTAATTTGATAGGGATTGCACTGAATCTGTAGATTACTTTGGGTAGTATAGTCATTTTAACAATATTGATTCTTCCAATTCAAGAACATGGTATATCTCTCCATCTGTTTGTCTTGTCTTTGATTTCTTTCACCAGCATCTTATAGCTTTCTGAGTACAGGTCTTTTGCCTCCTAAGTAGGTTTATTCCTAGGTATTTCATTCTTTCTGATGCACTGGTAAATGAGATTTTTCCTTAATTTCTCTTTCTGATCTTTCGTTGTTAGTGTATAGGAATGCAAGAGATTTCTGTGTATTAATTTTGTACCCTTCAACTTTACCAAATTCATTGATGAGCGCTAGTAGTTTTCTTTTTTTAAATTAATTAGTTTATTTATTATTTATTTTTGGCTGCATTGGGTCTTTGTTGCTGCATGCAGGCTTTCTCTAGTTGCGGCAAGTGGGGGCTACTCTTCGTTGCAGTGTGTGGGCTTCTCATTGCAGTGGCTTCTCTTGTTGCAAAGCACAGGCTCTAGGCACGCGGGCTTCAGTAGTTGTGTCACATGGGCTCAGCAGTTGTGGCTCGTGGGCTCTAGAGTGCAGGCTCAGTAGTTGTGGCGCATGGGCTTCATTGCTCCGTGGCATGTGGGATCTTCCCAAATCAGGGCTCGAACCCGTGTCCCCTGCGTTGGCAAGCGGATTCTCAACCACTGCATCACCAGGGAAGTCCCTCTAGTAGTTTTCTGGTAGCATCTTTAGGATTTTTATGGATAGTATCATGTCATCTGCAAACAGTAACAGTTTTACTTCTTCTTTTCCAATTTGGATCCTTTTACTTCTTTTTTTTCTCTGACTGCCATGGCTAGGACTTCCAAAACTATGTTGAATAAAACTGGAGAGAGTGGGTATCTTTGTCTTGTTCCTGATCTTAGAGGAAATGCTTTCAGTTTTTCACTGTTGAGAATGATGCTTGCTGTGGGCTTATATATGGCCTTTATTATGTTGAGGTAGAGAAATGTAGATTAAAACAATAAGATACCATTACACACCTATTAGAATGGCCAAAATCTGGAATGCTGACAACACCAAATGCTGGCAAGGATATGAAACAGCAGGAACTATCATTCATTGCTGGTGAGAATGCAAAATGGTACAGCAACTTTGGAAGACAGTGCAGCGGTTTCTTACAAATCTGAAAATACTTTTACCATATAAGTCAGCAATTGTGCTCCTTGATATTTACTCAAAGGAGTTAAAAACGTATGTCCACAGAAAAAATCAGATGTTTGGTTTTGTTTTGTTTTCGTTTGTTTCGGTTTTTTTGGCTGCACAGCGTGGCTTGCGGGATCTTACTTCTCTGACCAGGGACTGAACCCGGGCTCCTGGCAGTGAAAGCACGGTATCCTAACCACTGGACCACCAGGGAATTCCCTCAGATTTTTATAGCAGCTTTATTCATAATTACCAAAACTTGTAAACAACCAAAATGTCATTTAGTAGGTGAATGGATAAATAAACTGTGGTCCATCCAGACAATGGAATATTATTCAATGCTAAAAAGAAATAAGCTATCAAGCCATGAAAAGATATGGAAGAAACTTAAGTGCATTTTACTAAGTGAAAGAAGCCAATCTGAGAAAGCTGCATACTGTATGACTCCAAGTAGACTGCATTCTGGAGAAGACAAAACTATGAAGACAGTAAGAAGATCAGTGGTTGCCAGGGACTGCGGTGGGTAGGGGGGACAGATGAATAGTCAGAACACAGAGGACTTTAGGGCAGAGAAAATACTCTATATAATAGCATAATGATGAACACATTTTTCCAAATCCATAGAATATACAACATAAAGAGTGAACCCGGGCTTCCCTGGTGGCGCAGTGGTTGAGAGTCCGCCTGCCGATGCAGGGGACAAGGGTTCGTGCCCTGGTCTGGGAAGATCCCACATGCCACGGAGCGGCTGGGCCCGTGAGCCATGGCCGCTGAGCCTGCGCATCCAGAGCCTGTGCTCCGCAATGGGAGAGGCCACAGCACTGATAGGCCCACGTACCGCAAAAAAAAAAAAAAAAGAGTGAACCCTAAGGTCATCCATGGACTTTGAGTGATTATGAAGTGTCAGTTTGTAACAAGTCAAAATTGTTGGGGTATGTTGATAATGGGGGAGACCATGCATGTGTGGGGGTAGGGAACATATAGAAAATTTCTGTACATTCCTCCCAATTTTGCTGTGAACCTAAACTGCTCTAAAAATAATAAAGTCTTTAAAAAGAAAAGATAATCAAATCACGTAAAAAAAATGCTAGTAGAAAAATAAATTCACGTGATTGCTAATAAGCTTTGTTACCTGTATGATATCGATTACTTCATCGAAGTTAGTTCCTGGAAACTTCACCTCTTCTTCATCTGCCTTCATAAATTCTGGAGTCTAAGAAAGCATTTTCAGAAAGTTTTGGTTGTGTTTAATGTCTTTTTAATTTATACCTAATTTATCATAATACCATAGCATAAGCTTATAATTACATGCCCCTATTTTTTATTTTGATATCCTGCTCAGACTTGATTTAACTAGTAAATGAAATCCAAGCTAGTCTCCAAGTTATCATTTCAATAGCTATAAAAAACTAGGTATCAGTTTTTCTATCAAGGACTCCACCAACAATGCAACTTAAGTCAATTGATCAAGTTGATATAATTGTGATTTCTCTCCTAGAATTAAGACAAAGAAATGTGTTTGTATGTATAGATATATAAGTTTACACATATACAAACTCACAAAAAGACAGATACAGAATCAAATAATTTAGAAAGACAAACAAAATAATTATTTTACAAATTTAGCCTCTAGGCCTCACTATATATAATCTAGTCACCAAAAACCACAATAGACAATTCCTGAGAGAAGAATGATGAACAGTCCAAAAAATTATTTGTAATCATATATGTTTTAATAAACTTCTGGTTAAAAAAATTATTGATGAAAAATAAAATTAGGCACAAGAGCCGTTCAGGGCCAGTTCTATTTTACTATTTCTGATTGTGAAAAAGTGATGTTCTTCCTCTCCTTAAAACTGTATCCTCAATGAACAAATTTGCTTACAATAGAGGAGACCTGGGGAAATGTTACAGTGCTATTTTGCTGTGTAGTAAAGTCATAATTTTGTCATTCAATCATAAGCAGCAAATAAATATTAGAAAGAAATGCATATTTTTGCCTCATGTCAATAGTATGACGACAAAGTAACATCCCAAAACATAAACTCCAATTGTCACTATAAAATTCACATTCAGGAAAACTATAATTTAATTCCCATTTAAATCAAGATTCTTCTCCAAAGAGACAGAAATTCTTTCTTCACATATGAGTCTTACAACTTAAGTTACCAAAAAGTTACACTAAGGATTATCATTTTCAGAACATTTATAAATGTAAGGATATTAAACAAACTTTCTTTTTCAAGTTCATAAGCAACTTCAGGGACTTCCCTGGTGGAGCAGTGGTTAAGAATCTGCCTGCCAGTGCAGGGGACAACAGTTTGATCCCTGGTCAGGGAAGATCCCACATGCTGTGTAGCAACAAAGCCCATGCACCACAACTACTGAGCCTGCGCTCTAGAGCCTGCGTGCCACAACTACTGAGCCCACGCACCACAACTATTGAAGCCTAGAGCCCGCGCTCTGCAACAAGAGAAGCCACTGCAATGAGAAGCCTACGCACTGCAATGAAGAGTAGCCCCCACTCTATGGAACTAGAGAAAGCCCACGCGCAGCAACAAAGACCCACGCAACCAAAAATAAATTGATTAATTAAAAAAAAAAGCAATTTCACATTTGTTTTGAATCTTTTCCTTAAAACGAAAATTATTAAAATAGATTATAATGGAAGCCTTTGCATGGAATAACATTAGTTAAAAATCCATAGTCAGACATTGCTCAAAGATATAGAATACATTTCTGAACATACCTGTATCCAGGTTTTCAGAGGAGGAGGAGGAGATGCTTCTTTGGGACTAGACGGAGATAGACCAACATCAGCACTACCATTTGAAATGCTGTCAATATCTACATTGGGTAATACCTAAAACAGAATACAACATCCAGCTTTCAGTTCATCATTTTGACTCAAATATTTGTGAATCTATGTATCAATAACATATTTAACTTTTTATTGCAAAGTCAATGGATAACAAATTTAAATTATGAAAGTGTATTTTACAAAATTTGGAAAATAAAAGGGAAACACAAAGAATCCTATTATCTTAAGACAACATCATTTTCACTATTCCCTTTATGTTTTTACTATCCACTTATGCATAGCTAAAATCTAAAACAGTTTCATTCCTGATTTTCCATTGTAATTAGGTCATAAACACCTTACTATACTTCCATATAGACTTCATAATAGTATTTTAAATGACTGCATAGTATTTCAAGAGAATACATGCCTTATTTAATCATTTCCTGTTGGTAAACATTTAGGATATTCACTATTAGATAGATAGATATATATCACTCCAAAAAACTTCATATATACATAGGGGTTTTTTCCCTGAACTTTGAATTATTTCATTATGCTAGATAGCCAGATATTAGGCTAACTTCTTGAGCCAAAAAGCATAAATATTTAAGATTCTTGATAATTACTGCCCAAATGCAATGAAGAGTTCTATTTCCATCATCAAAAACATAATTAATTGTTTTATCCAACCTTCACCCAAATTAGATAATAGAAGTGCTTCAGCAAGAACAGTTTTTAAATGGAGGTATATTATTGTTATTTTAATTTGCATTACCTTGGTAACTAGCAAGATTTAAATTACTCAATTTGATTGCTTATAACTTCCTCTTCTGTAGAGTCTTATACATGTTCTTTGAATATTTCTGGATTTGCTCTTATGTTTTCTTATTAATTTATGGAGGTTTTTATATTTAAAAATTAAAACTTTCTATCATATTCCTTTCATATGTTCTCACTGTATTTTGTTTTTCCTTTTCATTTAGGAATCTTTTACATATATAAGTTTTAGATTTTATAGATTCAAATCTATTTTCTATCATAACTAAGATTTTTCCTCTATATCCAGACTTAACTTCATTTTTGATAAGGACTACACGCAATTATCTTCTAATTCTTCTATGTTTATATATCTTGTAGTTATACTTTAGCCTATTGCCTATTTGGAACTCACTTGATACACAGTAAAAGTTTAGAGTCTAAAACCAATCTACTTTCCACACTGCTAACTAATTATAACATACATTATTTCATTTAAAATAATCTTATTTCCCACTGACTAATGAACTATCTATCACATATTACAGTTTTTTTAAATAACCAAGGCTATTTCTGAAATAGGACCAGTATCAAAACACTTTAACTTTTCTAAACCTTTGTTCTTTCAAATGTCAAAATGATCCTAAAGTTCAAGTTTTAAAAGAATTATGGCTTTTATTTTTTTGATACAATTTCACTTAAATTATACATTAACTTAGGAAGAATTGTCATCTTGAATATTTAAGCTTCACATTATAAGTTCTCTCTCCATTCATTCAAGTCCTCTTATATATGTTTGTATAAAGATTAAAGTATTAATTATATAAGACAAACACATTAAGCCTTTTTAAAATTAATTATTATATACTATTGAATTGTTCCCTTTGGAATATCATCAAGTCACCTGGATATGAGTTATCAGCTTAGAAAAGGTAGCTTAAGTCATGCAGAACAAGGATAGCAATATCACGTTAATATCATAGTTTTAAAGAAGGAAAGACCCATCATGAAAGCACAGTTTTCATGAAGCGATATAATAGATTTTAAGTACTAAAGTTAAGCCAAATATTTTTTTCCTTAAATTTTTCTGTTCATGCACACTGAATACCTGCACAGTAAGCTGAGGAGGATCTCTTTTTTCTGACTTCATTCCTACAACTGCTATGTTAGGTTTCTTTACTCCAGTTTCTGCTTTTCGAGATGATGGTGGAATAGAAGTAGTCACTGTTACAGGGTGTGGCTTGTTCACAATTACTCCAGCAGGTGGCATGGAATCACTATTACTTTGGGTTTGTCCTAAAAAATTTGGGGGGAAAAGAAGTCAACCATTTCAGAAGTAAAGAGAAATTCTAATATAAAACCTAGATCTTTATGCCTAAATTCTCATAGGAAAGGAAAGCACTATCTGCAATCACCTTTTCCTCTACCATCACCACTGCCATCATACTCACCATGTCATCCTTTTAGCAGCGACTAACATTAGGTGCTCATGTGTACTAAACAGTTCACATACACTATCTAATTTAAATAAGCTTATGGAGTATTAATATTATCCACATTTTACATTTGAGGGAGCAGAGGTTTAGAGACATAACTTAATTTGCCAAAGGTTATGATAGTAAGTGGCAAAGCCAAAACTAAAGTGTATTGCATTGTGTTGTATTATTTTTATTCTCAAATCTTCGTAGGGCAGCAACAGACAGAAATAAAACCGACAACAAAATACTAGTGTTTGACTACCAATAAAGAGCACGTAGGCCAACTATCTGCTAACTATCATAGCTGTCAAAATTTTGTTACCTTTCACTTCAAAAGTTCCACTTGTTTCCTAAATTTCAAAGTAAAGAGGGACAATGCAGTGCATTCATTAAAAACACAGACTCTAAAGTCACACTGCCTGGGTTTGACTCTTGGCTCCCCTCTAGCTATGTGGCCTTTGACAAATTACTGAACTCTTCTGTGCCTCAGTTTCTTCATTTATAAAACTGGTACATTACCATGCATTTTATAGAGTGGATTAAATAAGTTAATATATATAAAGTGCTTAGATCTGTCCCTGGCACACAGTAAGGACTTTATAAGTATCAGCTATTATTTTAGTAGAAGACATGTTTGAACAGACAGCTACCAAGTTGACATGCCATTAACCCATAATATCAAAATTAAAAATTCTCTTATGTTGAAAAATATTCACATTTAAATAATTCACCAAAATTAAGAATCACAGTGATATTTAAAAAAAAAATAGCTATCAAAATTTGAAGAGCTAGTGTGAGAACAAAAATTATTTGCTCAACTTTTACAATGATGGATCTGAGAGGCCTCAAATAAGTTAATAACAAACTATTAGCTTGGAACACACAACTACATAATTTTTACTTATCACAGCCTAGTTCAAAAGTATATAGAAGGTAATTCAAAGTACTTTCTCCTAAGATATGATGATATTAAACCAATCAAAATCCTCAAGTTCTTTAATTATTACGAATGTCTATGACATGTCTAAACATTATTTTAATTTCATCTACAGAAATATATTATAAAATACCAAAAGAATGTTTCCTGTAAGTGAAAATATAGCATCATTTCAGAGACTGCTACTACACAAGTTAAGACACATTCTGTGGCCCTACTCACAAATACAAACAACACATAAAGGAAAAGGTAGGTGACTACTATGTCAGTATCACTTTGTGATTTCTGGTATTGCTGATTAGAATTCTAAAATTTACTCCATATATTTTGTTACGTCTTACCTAAAAGAACTGCCATAGGAATTAGATGACCTTCCAGTGTACCTGAAAAAGTAGGCATTTCCCGGCTTGGGCTGAACAAATACTGCTGCTCACCAGGAGACAGTGTAGTTATGGTATGTTGCAGTTTAGAATCTGTCTTTGTAGGTTTTGTTGCATAAAAGTCAGTTTGTGTTCTTATTGACTTTACTTTAGTGCCTATAATAATGACCAATGGCAGATATTTTAAAATATTGTTTGAACATCTACTATACAGTCATCTACAAATATAGGAACCCTTCCTCACAGAAAAATCTCATTCTATATAATAATGTTACAGGGCCCCAAAATATAAGTAAACCAGGGGTTGGCAAACTTTTTCTTAATTGGTCAGATAGTAAATATTTTAGCCTCATTGGCCGTGTGGTCTCAGTGGCAACATCTCAACTCTGCTGTTGTAGCATGAAAGCACTCATAGACAATACTTAAATGAACGAGTATAGCTATGCTCCAATAGAGCTTTATTTATAAAAACAGGCAGCTGACCTGCAGGTCATGGTTTTTCAACCTCTGAATAGATGTAACAACTTGTGCAACTACTATGATAGAAAAGATACAATAACTAGAATAAAATGTTGAATAAAGATTCAAAGGAATATTCAGAATGTATTATTTAACTCGTTACGTTTTTTCCTATGAGTGTAAGCAAGTTAATGACCATTTTTGGAATTGAAAATGTTTTCATCCTCTCATTATTCTGTATAACCAGGCTTTATCCTTTGAAATTATGTACAGATAATCAAATTCTGTATTTATTAAAACCTTGCAGAAGTTAATAACATTATACATTTTTAATCACTATTTAGTAAACCTATATAGATATTAAATCCTGAATTCTTAAATAATTAGAAATTTTTCTGATTATCTGTCTCTCTGGAGAAGAACATAAATTTCTGTGGAACCTGAGAAAAGTGAAGAAAACTAAAAGTGTAAAGGAAAAGAAACTAAAATCTTTTCTATTGATAAATAAATACCTGACATTTCTACATTTTTACTTTTAATATAAGAGTAGTTTTATAAATCTAGACTTTTAAATATAGTTTTATGATCCGAGGAAGAAAAATTTTAGTACCACATCTATATATTTTTTTCATCATGTTCTCAAGTATTCATTCATTCAATTGAAGGAATATTTTTCTTGAATGTTTATTTATTTATTTTTGATAAATTTATTTCTTTATTTTTGGCCGCGTTGGGTCTTTGTTGCTGCGTGCAGGCTTTCTCTAGTTGTGGCGAGCAGGGGCTACTCTTCATCACGGTGCATGGGCTTCTCATTGCAGTGGCTTCTCTTGTTGCGGAGCATGGGCTCTAGGTGCACGGGCTTCAGTGGTTGCAGCACACGGGCTCAGTAGTTGTGGTGCATGGGCTTAGCTGCTCCATGGCATGTGGGATCTTCCTGGACCGGGGATCGAACTCATGTCCCCCTGCATTGGCAGGCGGATTCTTAACCACTGTGCCACCAGGGAAGTCCTCTAGTTTAAGAGGATTAAGACAATGTCTTAACTCTTTGTGGCCTTCACAATACATAGTATAATAATGATGGACACATAAAAGGTATTTGTAAAAAACTTTTTAATTGAACCCTAGCTAGACCTAAGGTAGGTTTTCTTTTTCTTTTTCTTAGCTTCCACCCAGTTTTGTTTAGTCTGAAAGGGATGATGTTGCTTATTTCTTACTATAATACAATAGATTAGTTTGAATTCTGGGCTTCCAGGCAACCACCTCAGAGAAGACTGCCGTTTAATTTACTTGCTACAAACAAATGGTTCTTCAGTGGAGGGGGCCTCTGCGGTGGTACTGATACCTCTGCTTCCATGTTTGTACTGCAGGTGCTATATAGAATCTGAAAGGTGCCTAGCAGTAACTTCTCTCACTGCTAACACTCAGAAACTTAAAGGCAGAGGGGGAAGTGAATGTAGATAGTGTCTAATAGTAACATCATAGTAAGCACTTTTGATGTTTTTAAAGATTTAAAAAATGTATTTAAAGATTTTTTAGAAACAATATCAAAAGTGAGATGTACACGGGCTTAGTTGCTTAGTTGCTCCACGGCATGTGGGATCTTCCCGGACCAGGGTTTGAACCCATGTCCCCTGCACTGGCAGGTGGATTCTTAACCACTGCACCACCAGGGAAGCCCCTTGAATGTTTATTTAAAATATATTTTTTCAGCATTTAAAATGTGTTTGGCATCATTCCAGACACAGGGACTACAAGTACTGAATAAACCAACTGTATTCATGTAGCTTACACTCTAGTAAGGAAAAAAATTGATAAACAAATAAAAGTATAATGTCAGATGGTGAAAAGTGCTATGAGGAACAACAGGCAAAGGAATAGAGAGGGTTAAATGATAACATTTTGGATAGGATGGTCAACATAGACCTCTCTGAGGAGCTAACAGCTAAGAGCAGAGATTGAAAGAACTGACTGAGCCATGCAAGGGTCTGACAGAAAAGCCCTCCAGGCAGAGGGAATAACAGGCACCAAGGCCCAAGGAGAAGCCTAGGTCCATAGGTTCTCAATCACTTCTACCATTAAAAGGATTACTTCATAAAGTGATTTTTGGATTTAAAAGTATTTTAAAACCTTAACTTATTTTTTGCAAAGGCTTACCAAACCCCAAATATAAGTCAATAGCAAGCTCTAAGAAACAAGGAAACATTAGGGTAAATATCATCCACAAGCTTAGTAAAATAAAATCTATAGGATTTGTAGATAAACTGACACCCTATATGATCAACTAACTTTTGGAAAGGAAAGGAAAGAAAAATAAAGCAACTGCCACAGCTTCAACTTCCAGAAAGGATCAGAAAGGTAAATGAGTTGGGATCCATGAGTGATGGCATGTTGCCAAAGTGCCTTACAGACTGCTAAAGCACAAGTTGAGAAACATCAAAATGCAACCAAAGTCAACGGACTCAATATTTAACTAAGAGTTATATTTAAATATACTAGTGAAATGGTAGGTGTGAGTCAAAACATATAGTGATAAAGGTATTTTTAGTTGTGTACAAAAGTAACAAAAAAATTTTTCCCCTTTGCTAACTAAGGCTCTTTGAGGACAAACCAAACTGCAAAAGTGCCCATAAGCACTTTTATGATAATGTACAGCATATGGCTTATCTTTCTGTTCATAAAGAATGTGATGGGGCTTCCCTGGTGGCACAGTGGTTGAGAGTCCACCTGCCGATGCAGGGGACGTGGGTTCATGCCCCGGTCTGGGGAGATCCCACATGCCGCAGAGCGGCTGGGCCCGTGAGCCATGGCCACTGAGCCTGCACGTCCGGAGCCTGTGCTCCGCAACGGGAGAGGCCACAGCAGTGAGAGGCCCGCGTACTGCAAAAAAAAAAAAGAATGTGATGGAGTAAGCTTTGCAAGGAAATGTCTACGTTCCCTAGATTATAATTTAAATGGCTTAAAAGTCATCATCTCATAACTTTTATCATGCTTTATCTGAAGATACCATCTAATCCTATTTTTTCCCCACTGATCCTATCTTGAATCTGGTCTATTTTTCCCTACTTTCCTAAAAGGAAATGTTTCCATCCCTAAGCATTACATAATTTGAACAGTATTTATAAGTAATAAAAAGCAAAAATTAAACTCTACATATTAAACCAATACCACAAAAAATGAGTTTTATCACCAAAAAATGAGGTTCCTTACCTTTAACTTGCTCTATTACTTTTGGTCTCTGTGGTCTGGACTTAGGAGATGGAGAATTAAATCTGAGATATGGTCCTTTTTTAAGAGTGCTGCGATGACCCTGATAAACTGGTTTTCCATAGATTTGTAACATATAATCCTTGTCTTGTACCACTGTGGTTGCTTTCAAAAACCCCTAAGTATACAAAGTTATTCAACTCACCAGCAAAATAGTCATCAAACACTTATCTCATTTTTCTAAAAACCCCTTTTGCCAACTTAAGTACTATACTAAGAATGATCAGGTCAGGAAAGTCCTCTACGTTGAATGGCTCTTAAATTCTGGAGATAGTTCTCAAACTACAGTTATAAAGTTTTCCAAAGCATGAAAATTAAATACAAAAATCTTCCACCCAAAAAACATGAAGTTTCTTACACTACTAAGCATACTTTCAGCACCAAAAAGTAAGTTTAAACACATTTTACATATGAAAGTAATAACTGTCAAGTACAGTAAAATAACATAAACCAAGTCTTTAAATAATTTCCTACATTCCTGATCTCACCTTCAATCACAACTAAATGCCACAGAAAGGTAGCATTTATTGAGCATCTTCTAAGTACTAAGTACTGAATTAATCAGATGCTTTATGAATCTGCCCAACAATCCATGTTTGGCATTAACAAAGTTACAGCTTAGTTAGAACAGCCAAAAAATTCCCTCTAGGATCTAGTGCCATGCCTCGCAATCACTAGGCACTAAACAGACATTTGTTAAACTGAAAAATAAACAAACTAAAATTTATACACACACACACACACACACACACAAAACATACAAAGATGAAATACAATTTTGAATACCATGAACTAGAGGATCTAATTTTTGGACTAGATGATCTCTAGATATACCTGCTGTAACTGAAATACTGTGATTATAAGTGTGAGATGTCAGAAGGAAGGAACTGTATACTTTGTGCAGTGATTTCTACATGATGGATATCCAAAACTCTAAATATCAATAGTTTAAAGATGGTTTACATTTGTATAGTCATTCATATTTTTAAAACATTTTCATAGTCATTTCCTTATTTATGTCTTTAAAAAATGATCAATTATAATGCAACATTTACATCACAAAACCAGATTAGGATCTTACCTCTTTTTTCTCTTTCTGTAAGCTTGAAGCAGGCATGCTCCTTGTAGGTGGATTTCTAATTTGCTCCTCTTTTTGTTTTTGAGAATGTTTTCTTGGAATTACAGAGTTGTTTACCGTTTTGTCTTGTGTGTTGGTTTTAATATCTTTACTCATGTTCTGAACTCTCTTGGTCCTTTGGTTCTTCTGATCAAATCTCTTTTGTTCATAATCTTTTCTTGCCAGTTCATCCTTAACATAACCAAAATTAAAATTACTTAAAATCTATCCAAGTAGTAATGCTTTCACATCAAAAGTACTAGAATTCATTTTCTGCTGCTATAGAAATATAATTTAGCAGTTTTAAAGACTTTATAAGTAAATGATATTGGTTTACATATGAATAAAAATTCTTTTTAGAATAAACAAAAAATTAAAAAGACTGGTGTTTTATGGAGCAGAGGGAATGAGAAATAGTAGATGATGTTCAGGGATAAGAGGGCAACTTTTCATTATAAAGCTTTTTATACTTCTTGATGTTTAAAACATATGAATACAGTAACTGTTCCAAAAATTAAATTAAAATATAAGTTTCCAAAAAGTAAACAATTTTGTAATAATATGCTGAGATTTATTTATAAATTAAAGTTACTTGTAGGTTTAAACAAGCATATTTTGCATGAAATCCACAGTTATAGAGTGACATATATTGCTAGTCGTCTGCAGAACCAGATATGAACTCCAAGTCTTCTGACGCTTAGCTCACTTTTTTTCTGGCGCATTACATAGCAGTTAATATAAATTCTTTATAACCATATTAAAGACATATATTCTTAAAACAACAGTGTTTAAAAGTGTATATTAGGGAATCCCCTGGCAGTCCAATGGTTCAGACTCTGTGCTTTCACTGCTGAGGGCCCAGGTTCAATCCCACAAGCTACACAGTGAGGCCAAAAAACCCCCCAAAAACAAAAAACAAGAAAGAAACAAAAATAAATCCCCCAAACCAAAAAAACTAACACTTCATCTTCTACCACTGTGAGTACGTAGATACACACATCTTACAGTCAGGAAAAAACACTTTGCATCCCAAGGTAAAAATAAGTTACCCTGTCTAGTTTTGCTTCTTCAAATACATAGAATTTTAAGAATTTCCTTTAAATTACTGACCCCTTGATAAAAACAACTGTCGTGGATTTTTGCAATGCTAATGTCTGAAGATACACCATGAGCTTTGTGGAGGTGAGAAAGTGGCAGTTTTTCCAGCTGGAACTGACTTCTCTAAACTTAGTAACCTTAAAAATCTTGTGGAGTATTTTCCTTTTAAGTAACTTTGATGTTTGTACTTTGGTAAGCCAATGCTTCTAAATCTGCTGTCTTTCTTTTTAAAGGATCCTTTTTTTGTAAGTATACTTCTTTCTTTTCTAAATGCTTTTCCTAAATTTTCTTTCAAATCACTCATATTTTAGTTATTATCCACAATTTTCCAGTTAACAGCCATAATATAATTTATGAGACAAAGCACATGTTAAGTAAAATGAAACTTATTACTAAGTAAGTATAAAGAGTGAAATTAAGAATTATCAGTGGACTTAAAAGGAATATTTTGAGAATATGTATGATACTTGTAAATTGTAATAAATGTTATCTCCTAAGAATTCAATTAATTCTTTTTTTTCCCAATACCTACTTGAATTTCTGCAGAAATAGTTTTAATCCAGTTATCTACTGCCTTTCTGATCCGAATCTTCTCTGACACCTCTCTACAAAACAGAAAAAAGAATTTTCTTAAATTAACATTAAAGGTCCTAAGAATAGATCTCTTACCTAGTTTTGAATCTATTGTGTAGCCCAATATCCTTCATCTGAAAATGAAAAACCAATGTTATTAGTTTCATCGAATGTTTGAAAAGCACATGTAGATCCCAGAAGAAATGTACCAAGGAGAGAAAAAAACAGGGAAAATTAACATCTGTGAAAAATAATAGCAACATGTACATACCCAAATTCCAACTTTATAATAAGTCCACATGTCAAAGGCAATGAAGAACATTTTCTAAACATTAAAACACACTAAAACAAAATGAAGCACTTAGAAAAAAAATTACGAGAGCCTGTAAACTGGCAGTTTCATAAAAAAAACCTTGGGATGCCAACATCCTGTCCTACCTGTTGGTAGATAGAGCATTGATAAATGAATACATGGCAGCTCCATCCTTTGCACGAATAATAGCTTCCAGGTTTTCTTCAAGTACTTTTTTATTGTTTTGTACTCCTCTCAAAATCTTCTCAGCATCTTTCAATATGGATCTCGTATTGGTTATTTGAAGCTTAATGGAATTCTGTGGAAGATCAGCAACCCCTGACACAATCTGAGATTCTTTTGGCTTAAAAGATAAAAAGGCAAGAATGTTAATATGTAAAACTCATATTAATATTTTAATCCAAATAAGAGCTATTACTATAGTTTGGGACATATACTATGCCAATATAGTCTAAGGAATCAATTTGTCAAATTGAAGAGCTATAAAAGAATACTTGGCAACTAAAGTTTCTTTCCATTTAGAAGCACTAATGTGAATGTTCAGTGAAATGGGGCTGGGAAGCCCACAGCAGTTTGGTGGCCAACAAAAGCTCTATCTGGTGAAGAAAGCTAAAACAAAATAAGAGCAAGTTGGCTCTAGGTAGGCAGAGCAGACAATGTGAACTGGATAAACGAGGGCCATTCACAGTTCCCTTCCGCCTTCCTTCCTCTCCAACAGAAGCTGGAGAGCTACAGGTTGCCATGTGGCTCAGTCTTAGCCAAGGAGCAGTAAGTAGAAATCACTTGATGAGGGCTTTTGGAAAAGTTTTGTAAGGGGAACAGGCTGGGCTGACATGTCTTTCCATGCTTTGTCTTCACCATTCCTCTTGCTTTCTGTCTTAATAACTTTATTTCTTCGTAATTTTTACCTTTACTAATCATTAATTTTAGTATCTTGCTCCCACCTTACCTGGAGTATGCCATTTGTTTCGTTCCTCTTTTGGCCAAGATCATGAAGAATATCATCAGACTTCTGCACGGTCACTTTAGCTGTTCCTAGTTCTTCATAGGAAGGAAATTTCTGAGTGGATAGAGGGTCAATGCTGTAAAAGATTTAAAATTAAAGTTTTCTAAATTGTCATAAATTTAGTAAACAGTTGATTATATAAATCTTTGATACATCCTTAGTTATATGAATTCTAAATGAGTCTTATTAAAATTGTACAACAGAATTAATCAGTTATGTGATTAAACATACGAAACACCAAAAATTACAAGAAACAAGATTACTCTGGCCAGACTGGTTTAGGAATAGTAGAAAAAGAGCAGGAAAAAGCTAACGTGCAAAAGCACTTCTGGAATGGTGGAGTAAGAATCTCTAAAAATCTACTCCTGTTAAGAGTAAAGAGAACACTAGCAAAAATGGTCAAATCAGCTTTTGCAGAACGCTGGAAATTAAACAAAAGCTTGCAACAACCCAAGGAATATTTAAGTAAGAAAATGGCTGACAAGAACAGCAAGCTCTATGGCATTTTTAACTTGCCCTATTCCCAGAGCCCTTTCCCCAACTCTGTGGTAGCTTTGAAAATCAACAGACTCGGGAATTCCCTGGTGGTCCAGTGGGTAAGACTCCATGTTCCCAATGCAGGGGGCCCGGGTTCGATCCCACATGTATGCCACAGCTAAGAAGTCTGCATGCTGCAACTAAGAAGCCTGCATGCAGTAACTAAAAAGGCCTCAAGAAAGATCCCACGTGCCACAACTAAGACCCAGCAAAGCCAAAATAAATAAATAAACATTTTTTAAAAAAAGAAAACCAACAGCCTCACAACCACTAAAAAGAACGAGTTTGGAGCCCCTCAAAAAGTCCCTTCTCAGGGTTTCTCCTTAGACCTGACTCAGACTTATCTCAGTGAGAAATCCCATCCCCAGGTCATTCTTCGAAAACAGTGCCAATTGTTCAACATCTTAGCTGCCTGAGGGGGTCATGCCAGTTGAGGCAAACAAGAGGGTAAACAATAAACCAAAAATTTGGGGAATGAGATGTCCATGGTGGAGTTCTGAAAAGCTCCAACACATTACTGGGGATCTAGAAGGTCATGTGCATGTACAGGGCTATGTGCATGCAAAAGAATGACCTAAAAAGGGCCTAATCTTTCACATCTGACTGACCATGGGCTCTGTGCGAGTAGGAAGTTAAGGTTAAGACAGACTTATAAACTGCTGGAGCACTGAAGGTACGCCCCAACATGTAGATACACACACACACACACACACACACACACACACACATACACACACACACAGCCCCTTGCAAAGACAGGGAGACTTATTCATTCAAAGCAGATAAGGAAATCTCCTTCCAATCATTAGCAGACTTAGCTAACCAAATAGAGACTTGCTACACATGATAAAGAATTAAAATTATAGAATTAGTCCAGGAAAATCACTCAACAAACAGCAACAACATGAACAACAACAATCAGCAATACCAACAAACGCTGGACGGGGCGGCAGTTGCTGGAAGAATCTGATTTCCAGAACTGGCACATTAAAATGTCTAATTTTCAACAAAAATGTTGTGAGACACAAAGAAACAGGAAAGTATAACTCAGACACAGGAAAAAGCATAGTCGGTAGAAACTGTCCTTGAGGAACCCCAAATATTGGACTTACTAGAAAAAGAACATAAATGAGCTACTACAATTAAAAGAAAGTATAAGAATGAAGTCTCAGGAACTCCCTGGTGGTCCACTGGTTAGGACTCCACGCTTTCACTGCCGAGGGCCTGGGTTCAACCCCTGCTCAGGGAACTAAGATCCTGCAAGTTGCACGACACAGCCAAAAAGAAACCTAAAAGAATGAAGTCTCACCAAAGAATATCAATAAAGATAAAAACTATTTTTAAAAAAATAGAAATTCTGAGAGTTGAAAAATACAATAACTGAAATGTAACATTCACTAGACGGGCTAAACAGCATATTCAAATTGGCAAAAGAAAGAATCAGCAAATTTAAAGATAGATTAATTGAAATTATCCAGTTTGAGGAACAGAAGAAAAAAAGAATGAAAATATTAAAAGTCTCAGAGACCTGTGGAACATCATCAAGCATACAACACAGCCCTAGGAGAGAAAAAAAAGGTCATGTGCACTATTTAACTGTGTAAAGAAATAATGGCCAAAACCTTCCCCAATTCAATGAATATTGATCCACTCATCCAAGAAGATCAACAAAATCTAAGGAGGATAAACTCAAAGAGATCCACACTTAGCTATATCATAGTCAAATTGTCAAAAGCCTAAGACACAGGGAGAATCCTGAAAGCAGCAAGAGAAAAATTATATACAGTTTCCTCAGGAAGATTAACAGCTTACTTCTCATCAGAAATCATGAGGTCTAGAAGGCAGTGAGATGACATATTCACAGCACTAAAAGAAAAAGAGTGTCAACCAAAAATTCTACATCTGGCAAAACTACCCTTCAAGGGTAGAAATTAAGACATTCCTAGATAGACAAAACTGAGAGAATTCATCACCAGCAGACCTACTCTACAGTAAATACTAAAAAGAGTCCCTCAAAGTGAAATAAAAGGACACCACAAACTAACTCAAACCCATGTGAAGAAACAAAGAGTACTGGTAAAAGTTAACTACATAGGTAAATATAAAAGACAGTATTAAATTATTTTTGTTTATAACTCTTTTCTTCTATCAGATTTAAAAGACAACTGCATAAAGCAATAATTATCAAGCTGTATAGACAAACTTATAATGCAAGAAGACATAATTTGTATGACAATAATAGCAGAAAGGAAGGGGGAGGGAATCAATCTATATCAGAGCAAAGTTTTTGAATCCTATAGAAATTAAATTGGTATTAATCCTAACTAGATCATTTTAAATTAAGATGTTAATTGTAATTCCTAGGGCAACCACTGAGAAAAAACTCAAAAAATATAGTAAAAGAAGCAACAAGGGAATGAAAATCTTATACTAGAATATATCTATTTAATTAAAAAAAAGACATTATGGAGGAATAGTGGAATAAAAAAAGACCTAAGATATAAAAAAACATATAACAACATGACAGACATAAATCTTACTTTATCAGTAATTACATTAAACATAATGGACAAAAATTGTAATGTCTTCTTATGAGATTATGCAAAATGTGACACGTTTAGTTTTTATTATTGTAGTTTTCATGACATTCAAAAAAAATTATAGTGGCTTAGATTTACTTGACTTTTTAAAAACTCTTTATAATGTAAAGTTTCAAACATACACAAAAGTAGAAAGAATAATATAATGACCTCTATATACCTTTATTCAACTACAAAAATGGCTAACTTACGGCTATTCTCATTTCATTTATACTTCCAACCCAGTTTTCCCCACCCTGCAATGGATTTTTTTTAATTAATTTATTTTATTTTTATTTGTTTATTTTTGGCTGTGTTGGGTTTTCGTTGCTGTATGCGGCCTTTCTCTAGTTGAGGTGAGCAGGGGCTACTCTTCGTTGCGGTGGACTGGCTTCTCATTGTGGTGGCTTCTCTTGTTGCAGAGCACGGGCTCTAGGTGCTCAGGCTTCAGTAGTTGTGACTTGCAGGTTCTAGAGCACAGACTCAGTAGTTGTGGTGCACAGGCTTAGTTGCTCCACGGCATGTGGAACCTTCCCAGACCAGGGCTCGAACCCATGTCCCCTGTGTTGGCAGGTGGATTCTTAACCACTGTGCCACCAGGGAGGCCCCTGCAATGGATTATTATTGAAGCAAATCCCAGATGGCATTTCATCAGAAATGAATAGTAAATAATCCACAGTTTGAGAAAATTAGATGTATTCATAATTATAGAAAAGAGGAAAGATCTATTAGCAGAAGAAAACAGTAACTAAATCTAAGACAATTTTTTAAAGCAATGTTTTAAATTCACTAAAATTTCTAAAGAAATTTTAAAAATATAAACAAAGCTCTTTTCAATGTAGCTTTTATTCCAATCTCTTGTTTTTACCTGTTTCTCCTCTCAGGATTCCATCCTATTTTTGATCTAGTTAGTAAGTTTTTGTCTGAAGATTCACTTATTCTTGTCAAAGAATCATAGTTATTCAAGATTTGTTCCAAGAGTCCTACATCTTCTACAATAGAAAAAATACAGTATCATTTTTCAAGTACTAATTCATTTCTCTTTTATATACTATCTCACATATATTTGTACTAAATTAGTTTCATGTGGTGATGACCTACTCAATTTACAATGTAGACTATACATACATTCATCAATAAAACTAAATATTTATAACTCAAGGAAACTATACCGGTAAAATTTTAGGCCTGAATTTATTTCCATCACAGAAGAAAGGAATTTGAATGAGAAGTAACATCATCACAAAGCCCAGTAAACTGTAACTATTTTTTTTTTTTTTTTTTGCTGTACGCAGGCCTCTCACTGCTGTGGCCCCTCCCGCTGCGGAGCACAGGCTCCGGATGCGCAGGCTCAGCAGCCATGGCCCACGGGCCCAGCCGCTCCGCGGCATGTGGGATCCTCCCGGACTGGGGCACGAACCCGTGTCCCCTGCATCGGCAGGTGGACTCTCAACCACTGCGCCACCAGGGAAGCCCTGTAACTATTTTTATAAACAGTAAAAGGGAGATTTAACTATTTCTTCACAACAACTATTGGTTGAATCTTCCTTTTAGCCTCATCTTTAATGAGACTACATAACAAACTTTTTTTTTTTTGGTGAGGTTAGTTTATTAATTAAAGATTTTATTATCTTTTAAATTCCTTAAGATTCTTTAAATGTGTCCAAGACAAGACTGGAATGCATTTAAATGACTCCAAAAATGAAAGCTTATATTTAACATTTTTACTTACTTTTACTAGAAAGGCTATATTTTAAGTGTCTATAACAAATTATTATTTCCTGTCACTTATAAAGGTTATTAGCACTTTTTCCAATTGAACACAATAATAAATGTTAAATTTCTCTGAGTTTTAGTATTTAAATTCACACTTAAAAACAATATAAGTAAACATGATAATCAACCTTACCTTCTATAAAGCATTATTTTTTATTTATTAATAACAAATTTTTTTCATTAAAGGTTTAAGTAATAACATGTTGAAGATAGTCAGAATAATTATAAAGGTGTATCTCCAACTCCTTCTACAAAGAATCTAAAGAAGCTTGATTTGCCCAGAAAGTATCATTTAAATACAAATATTAAAAATAGAGAGCCTACTTCAGCTACTACAAGGCACATTAGAGAATTATAAATCATGAGTGTGGAAATCTGTTCCTAATTTGAGATGGGTCTAATAAAAGTAGTGGGTGCTAATTATAATTGCTTTATTACCTGTATGACGTGACATCTCCATATTTTCTTTTTTATCCGTAGGATTTTCCCTCTTTGATATTTTATCATCCTTTGAAACAGGTACAGGAGCAAATCTGCGAGGTGCTGGTGTCTCCAAAGGAGATTTCTGTTTATCAAAATTGGTATCTTCAACCTCTATTGAAGGTGCTTCAATAGAAAATAAAGAAAATAATAAATTTAACTTACTTTTTAAAAAACATTTAAATTGTAATATTACTCTTCCCCATATTTTAAAAATAAAACAAAAATTATATAGGATACTCAAATTATTAACAAATATATAGAAATAAGTTCATCCTCACTAGAATCAGAAGAATACAAACTATAAACACTTTATACTTATACCTAATAAATAAGAAAAAATATGACAATATTCAGTGCTATTCAAGTTGTGGTGAAAAATGGCATAGCCAGATACTGCTCATGGCAATGAAAACTGGTAAGACCATCTGGTGCTAAGTATAGCAAGTCTTAAAATTTTTATATACTTTGTTCTAGAGAGATCCCACTTTAAAGTACAAGATACATTAGACAACAATAAACGGTGAGCGTGGAAACCTGACTTCCAGCTGTAGCCCTGATACTTTCACTCTCAAGCCAGGTGACCTTGAGCAGGCAGTCATAACCTTTCTGGGCTTCATCTTCCTCCCTTTACAACTTTAAAACTGACTCACATCACTTCACAAAAGTTTTGTAAGACCCACTCACTTGGGGGAAACGTAAAGCACCTTGCAAGTATAAGGAACCTTTAACAGGTCTGTGATCCAACAATGTTCTAACAAATCAAATGTCGGGAATATTGTACTACATGGATCTGTATATCATTAAAGGGATAGGCCCTTGATTTTCATTAGTTCATTATTCAAATATCAATAATTTGGAGATACATTTATTGATATAGTTTAAATTCCAAAGGATTAACACAAATAAGCTATGTATTCCTTTGTTTTTATAAAGAGATTTTTAAAATTCCACTAAAAGAGACTTGCATTACTAACTCTTTGAAAATATTTAGAAATAGTTTCTAATTGTACTCAGATGGTTTCTCCCCTGACAGAATCAAGAAAACAGTAAATATCCAGTTTGTCAGAAAGTTGGTGAATTGATGACAAGCATTTTTGGTGCTAGATAAGTAAAATTTTTCTAAATCTATATAGAAGTGCTTCTGACAATTTATGAAAGTTATTAATTAAAACCATTAAGTAGAACATGATCCATAACTTGACTGAACAAGTTTCAAAATAATCTAAAACTTACCTGACCTAAAAAAAAACAAAACCTAATTTTATAAAACAAAGAGTCTCTCACAACCTTGTAAGTAAGTTTTCAGCTTATATACTGCAAAGAACATTCATAGCTGGCATTTTTTATTCATAGAAAACTACATATTTTTACCTTGTTTGGAAGCAAAGGTGTTATGTGAAGATAGATTACTGCTACCAAAATTCAAATGGTCTGGTTTTACAGAATACTTTTCCACTGCTCTAGAAGGGGGCACAGTAACAGGCTGAAAACTACTAGTCTTGAGTGCAGCACTAATGAAGTGAGTCTAGAAAACATAAAATTACTTTGTTAATTTCAAATATCATTTGAAAGAGTTAGATGACAAAATACCTTGAATTTATTAGAAGACTTGAAAACAATCTATTAGATTTAATAAACAATGAAAATACATACATTACATGCAACTATCTACTGCAACAGCAATGCCACTGGAAGCATATAATAGCACTTGGGTTAAGTCTGGCTCTGCCGTGTGGCCCTGATCACTTAATTTATTCTAAACCTCAGTTTCTTCCTTTTCACCTCAGAGATGGCTCAAGAGACACTGAAGCAGGGTAGGAGAGGACCAGGAAGAAGGGACCCTAGCCCTAGACCTCTACTTAAACCAGAGAATTTAAAACCAAAACATCTCATCTTTTATATCGTGGATGGTAAGATTTTATTTTAATTAAAGGTTTAATAACCATTGACAGAAAGCACTCAAATAAAATAGTAGCCGCGCATAGTAGCAGCAGTAATTTATGCATTTACGTATAAATGGAAACTATAGTGACAACACAGTTTTAACACTATTAAAACATCTGAAATGTGTAAGTATCTTAACTAATAAAACTGATTTTAAAAGAGTTTTATGCTAGGCAAAGAAAAACCGAAAAGATTTATAGTTTTACAGAATTCTTAAAAGTGTGTTGAGATCACTCTTCAAAAAGAATTTCATTTCATTAAGCCTTAACTGAACTACTAAAATACTCAAAGTTCAATTTTCTCTGTAGTTATAGGCTTTATAAATAAGATGTCTGAATTAGCAAAGATTCCATTCTTCCAAAATCAGAAAGTTAATAAATTATGCGTTTATTTATGGAAGGATAAATGAATGGCAGGCACCTAGAACTACCTTAAAAAAACTCAATGTGCTTTTCAAATGTGTCATCTCATTCTATCCTGAACCAAAAATATTTTCTAGGTAAAGAAATCAAGGTTCAGAGAAGCAAAGTTACCTGTAGACTGGGGACCAGCACTCTGATAGGCCCACCCCTAGCCTCTCCAGATGACATGCTGCACACTCAATTTTAGTAATGTATGGAGTACTTACTAAAACTTTATTTTATATGCCCATAATCATTCCAATAAAAATAATATCTTAATCCCATGAAAATTTCAAGACAAGCTCTATTAGGAAGTCTTGAAAATAATAGGACATTAGTGTTCACTCTGTGATCTTATATTGAGCTATGATAAGCTTATTTTTATATATTCTTCTGAATGTTATATTTTAATTTTATTTTTAAAAGTTTTTAAACTGCATACTAAGTAGGGAAAAAAAGTAAATTAAAACCAATGCAGGGCTTCCTTGGTGGCATAGTGGTTAAGAATCCACCTGCAAATGCAGGGGACATGGGTTTGAGCCCTGGTCTGGGAAGATCCCACATGCCATGGAGCAACTAAGCCCATGCGCCACAACTACTGAGTCTGAGCTCTAGAGCCCGCGTGCCACAACTACTGAGCCCACGTGCCACAACTACTGAAGCCCGCGTGCCTAGAGCCTGTGCTCCGCAACAAGAGAAGCCACTGCAATGAGAAGCCTGTGTACCGCAACGGAGAGTAGCCCCAGCTCGCCTCAACTAGAGAAAGCCCGCGCCCAGCAACGAAAACCCAACACAGCCAAAATTAAATAAATAAAATAAATAAATTTATTTTAAAAAAAACCAATGCATTTACGATGCTGGTCATTCACTCATTCAAAAAGAAAGTATACTGAGTACCTGAGTGCTGGGTAGTATCCCAGGACTTAGAAATTCCAAAATAAATAAGAAACTATACTATCAGCTCTCTGTGAGGATAATTCTTCTTTTTATAATAGCCCAGTGCCTCATATTCAAAAGGCATAAGAATGTTCATTCTTTTTAATTAAGTAAATGTAGAAGCAAATAAGTATACTAGGTGGTTCTCATCCAAGGGTGTACAACAGAATCATTAGAGAGCTTTCAAGGATTCCCAGACCCCATCTGAGACCTGCTGTCTCAGACCTTCTGAGAGGTACAAGCACGTGTATATTTATAAAGCTCTCCAAGTGAGTCTGATGCACGTTCCCAGGCTAAGAGCCACTGATGTAAACAAAAAACTGCAACGCGATAAATGCCCTTTAAAAACGCCGTCAACGGAAATACCACAAAAGAAGGAAAAGCCAACTATAAGGAGAGGTCTCACAGAGCTAGACGTCTGAACTAGAACATGCAGAGTTACCCCATAGAGGAAAAGAATTCTGAACAAAAGCAAATCATTATTTAAGAACTGAAACTGTTACAATCTCCTGAGCTATTGCAATAATCAATGAATATTAGCTTAGAGATCCACGTGATAAAAGGTCATGGAATGTGTAATCCCTTTATTACCTGAATATCTATTTGTTGTTGCTGCAGTTTTTCAAGATGCCTAATGTACTGCTCCATAAACACATTCATTTGCTTTCCATGATCACGGCAGTGTAGTTTCTCATGTTTATTCTGAATGGTTGTCTGCTGCTCTGTAACGCGTTGCAGCTGTTTATCAGTCTCCTGTAACTTATTGAGTAATTCTGTAACAGTATTGACCTTTGATTCCAACTCACTCTGCACCTAAAACAGTAAAAATATCCAAAGATATCAAAAATATGCTCAATTACTAGAAAGATTATATAAAGTGATTGGTATTGAGAAATTATCAAACCAGAGCTTTTGCCCTCTAAATTTCTGATGATTTTATGCCTTTATTTTTAGAATCACAGAAATAAAAGGCAGAAGATAGTTATCCTTAAGTAGATCTTTTCTCTCATAAAAAATAACAAATTTGTCACATTTTTTATTTAAGTGGAAATTAAATAGTGGAAATTAAAAATACTTAAATGGAAATTAAAAAGAAGGAAATAGCAAAACAAAGTAGCTTTCGATACTTCACTAATCTGAGGCTGAGTTAGGTCAGCAGTCTTGGCTCTCCCCCTATTGGCTCTAAGACCTTATTGCTGACTCTGACCTGTTTCTCATTTTTCCCATTTACAAACTGAGGGGTTTGGCATAGATGGTCTGTACGGTCCCTTCTAGCTCTAAAATAAGGATGACCAAACATCCCAGGTACCCAGAACTGAGGGGTTCCCAAGATGAGATTTTTCAGTGCTAGAACTAAGAAAGTCCAGGATTTTCTAGAACTAACACAGGGATGAAAGGTAAATCTCACAGCTTCTGAGAAATAATTCACAACTACAGACAGCAATATCCCTAGCCAATGGCTGGACACAACAATTACAGAATCAGTTTCTAATAGACATTTTTACATTTTACAAAGTAGTAATGACTATCTGGGAAGAAACAGATATACTTTTATCAGTGGAGCTGCTGTTGCAATGGCGGCAGCAGTTGCTGCAGCCACAGTTGCAGCTGAATCAATTCCACTGGGTGAAGTTCTATTCTCCTGAATAATAGGGTCCTTTTCTGCGCTGGCATCTTCTAAAAGCTGTACCTTTACCTCCTTAAAGACAGGCATGCTTTGAGCTCTGTAAATAAAAAAGGAATAAAATCTATTCAGTAACCTCTACTGAACCATTAGAAGAAATACCTACAAGTGGTAATCTGCTGCAGGTGAGTTTTCTTGATTTTTTTAAGTTAAATCCCTATTTTTCACTATCAGCATCTTATCAGTCATTTGGTTAATGAAATCTATTAAGGCTCAGGTCACTACACACTAAAGAAATAAAAAGGTAATTCCTTGAAGGCACTGATATTTCAGAAAATATGACTTATGCATGTGGAAAAGACATGGGCACAATTACAATGATTTATAGTCAAGAAGTACAAATTTAAAACATGCAGAAAAGGCTCTAAGAATTTAGGTATCAAGTTTTACTCCCAAAGTAAGACAACCCAAGAGGGATCGTTAAAACTGCTGAAAATAATTTTTTAAATTCTAACTCATTCAGATTTAATAAATGTCACCTAGTTTATTAAAATGGGCACAAAATACACTACTAAGCAGTCTGGATTAAAAATGAGTCCAGAAAATAGATACATATTCACAGTAAGGCATTTAACTAAACACCTAAAAAAAAAAAAAAAAAAAGACTGGTGAATTTTGTGCTGTGTTTGGCCTAAAAGAAATCAATGAAAGAGAACACCGACAAAACTGAAGACTCCCTAAGGTAAGTCTAAGTAAAATCAACAGGAATGAGCTCCATCTCCAGCTGCTGAATTTCCACCCTTTGATTTTTCTTTTTATTTTTTTGCGGTACGCAGGCCTCTCACTGTTGCGGCCTCTCCAGTTGTGGAGCACAGGCTCCAGACGCGCAGGCTCAGCGGCCATGGCTCACGGGCCCAGCCGCTCCGCAGCATGTGGGATCTTCACGGACCGGGGCACGAACCCGTGTCCCCCACATTGGCAGGCAGACCCCCAACCACTGCGCCACCAGGGAAGAGCCCCATCCTTTGATTTTTGAAGAAGGCCACAGAGCTCTTAAACTTACTCCTCACTGATGTTGCCTCATTTCTATTAAGAGCATCATTTTTCTCTCATTCTCAAAATTTTGAAGTTAACTTCTCTATCCTCGTTTACCTTCTCATGCCCAACTGAGTCATCAGGTTTTGTCAATTATTTCATCACAATTGCAGGACTAGTGTCATGGAATTATGGAGGTAGGGGGAACCCAGTAGCCCATCTTTCCTAATTTTCACATCAAGAAACTGAGGTCCATAGAGGTAACGGGATTTACTTGATCACGTCACAGAACTAGTAAGCAGCTGAGTTAGGACCAGTTCCCAGAGATCGTCCCAAAACACCAAGCTTTCTCTCTCAAACAGCACTTCTCCCTTCAGACTTCTGCTCTAGTACAAACCATCATCTCTGGCCAACTTTTTCATTCTTCCCGTTTCTAATTGCTTAAAAACTTTCCACACACATTTTCCCACCATTCAAAAATCTAAAATCATTCCTTATAGGCAACTGAATAGGCTACTTTCCTGTTTGGCCTTCCACACACTCCATCCTCTGGCCCTGCCCTATACATACTGCACTTTTCCTCCCAAAACCACCTCTTCCTGAGTCACACTGCTCTCACTGACTACGCCATGCCACTCCCACAGCTGACTCCATGCTTTTTCTCACTCTCTCAACCTTCTTCACCTAACTTACTCTATCCTTCTAAAGATACAACAAAAGCCTTACCTTTTTCAATAAGCCTGCTCTCATAACATTTCCTCTTGATCTTTCCATTCATTAATTACTTTTGCATTTACTTCCTATACCACACAACTGAGGCTTGACAGTCAGCCATCCTATGGTTTAAATGTCTGTACAGAACAGTTTAACAATGTATTGAATGTTTCCTCTCACAGCTCTTATCATGCATTCCTCCATATATCTACCTATTCTCTCCCCAGCCAAGCTCTAAGCAACCTGGGGTGGGGGGCCGGGGACTTCTTTTATACCAAACAGCAACTAAGAAAGAGCACATAGTAGGTGCCCAATATATATTTAGCTGACTGAGTGGTGTACTAAGAAAATGTAATTCAGATAATCTGTATCTTTTAGAATTTCTGTCTGAAGTCTGAATGTGATTTACCCTTTAAGATCTTTCATTCTACTTTAATACATTAAATTGACCAACAAGAAAAATAACATTATAAGGCTAGACATCAACTTCTTTATAGGCTTTAAAATTTTATTTTTTCCAATTATCAAATTAATAAATGCTCAATGCAGCAAATGAGCTTCTAAGTGTAAAGAACTAGAAAAAATGCACCTAACTCTCCCATTCAGAAGAAACTGTTTCCTTCTAGTCTTTTTCTAGAACTTTCTTTATTCCTAAATCCTCTGAATCTGGCATCTATCCCAATGCTACACTGCAACTGCTCTTACCAAGGCCATTAATACCTCGCCTTGCTCAATTCAATGGACACTTTTCAGTCCTTATCTTTCTTTACCTCTGAGCAGCTATCAAACTTAGAACCTCATTTCCCTTGGTTTTGTTAAGACCATACTCTCTTACACCTCTGGATAAACTTTCTGAGTAACAATTTAGAAGCCACATTGCTTTCTTTGCACATCTCTTAAAGGTTTGGTTTTCTCAGAGCCCTACCCTATGCCATCTCTTTTCACTCTCACACTCCCGCCGAGTCACTTCAATCACTTCCAGAGCTGAGACTACTATCTACATACAGATGACTTATGGATTTCTAGCTTAGACCCCTTTTGTAAATTTGACCTTTATATTCAATTTCCTATCAGACATTTTTCACCTGGATGTCTCATAGATACCTCAAACCCCTGCTTACGTCTAAAATGAAATTTATTCCCCCAAGGCTTCCATTTCTTAATGAATACTACTACTGACTATGCATTTATACAAGCTAAAAATCTAGGATCCATCCTTAGCTCCTTCCTCACTCTCACATCTAAGCAGCAATTCCTGTCAATTCTATCTCCAGATCATCTTCCAAACCTGTGTACTCCTCTACAGCCCAGCATGATTCCCACCCTCACATTCCACCACTCCCCAATGTACTCAGGACCAATCTAATTCATCTCTTTAGAAGATTCCTGAAAAATTCATAGTCAACTGGTTTCCTGGACTCCAGTCCAGTCCTCTTCCAATCCATTTTTTCATAACTACCTGAGTGAGCCTTTTAAGAAAAATACATCATACTTTAAAACTTTTAAATGATTTGCTGTTTCTCTTTAAGTCCAAACTTCTTTAAAGTAGTTTATAACCTCACCCCTTGCTTACCTCTCCAGCCACATGTAAGGACATTCTACCCTTGTTCTAGACACTCTGGACAGACTCTTCATTCCTCAAAGGCTCCAGCTGATTACCTTTTATCACAGCTTTACAGCATATTATAGTAGCAAATAGGGCAGATTTACCATCATTCCATTTCTGTTTCTCCAAAATTAGCTATTCTCAACTGTGTGCATTCTACATGTATGTATTCTTAAGAGTATGTGTATATATTCTCAATTTGTGTGTCCTTCCAAGTAAATTTTAGAATCACTTTGCCAAATTCCATCCACCATTCTCAAAAAAAAAAAAATTCAAGTGACACTGACTACAGCAAACTCTCTCTTAACCCAGTATGAGAGTCATTTTATACTTCTGACTCAATTATTATTCTCTACATTGCAATGACCTTCTCAGAGGCCCTTTCTAGTTTTTTTGTTTTTTGCTTTTTAAAAAAAATTCTGTTCATCCATCCTGAAATGGGGAGAGATCTACTGTGAACAGATAAGAGGAGTAGTGTTCAGTTACCTCTCACTGTCCACTTGTATATAAACAACTTATCCCTCTCAGATCTGAGAGTTCTGACTTGAAGGCAAGTTGATGAAGTCTCCATTACAGTTGCAAGCAGCCACTTCCACCCGGGGTCAGCTGGATGGAAATGGTAATCACTTTCTCTCCAAATGAGTCATATGTAGTCTGCAATTTTTAGTTCAAGTATAGAATTTGGGAGACTGCACTACTCCCTCATGCCCTTACTTTTGCCTTTTCTTACGTATTTACAAATCCCAGAATGCAATTTACCATCCAAATTCTCCTCCTAACCACCATATCACATATTGGGAACTGGAGGCTGATCAAATGTAAAAAGGAAAAGCACCATTAAGCAAAACAACCAGTTGTGAAACTCTGGCTGGCTCAGATCACACCCTTGTAGTTTGGAGGTAATATTTATTTCATTAGTGTTTCCCAGAGTATAATATGTATACCATGGATAACTATAGGTGAAAAAGAATAAACTTTATTTTAATAGTTATATACTTATTTTCATTGTATTATTAGAAATACCAACTTTCCACTTATAGAAGTAATCTAAAATTTCCTTTTTGAATAAAATGAGAGTTCAAAAGTAAGTAAACATTTTTCCTATTTTCTAAGGGGCGTCCCAGGCTGCTCTGGTTTAGGAGTAGAATGCATTTAGCCTAAGAATATGTATCTCATTCCACCGCCACTAATGATAAAAAAAAAAAATTCCTCCAGTGTTATATTCTTTCATGTTTAGCATGGTGCTGTTGTCAGAGTTGGTTCTGTATTTCACTGGCATTAAAGATAAAGTTGGGAGGAAGCATTTGAATAGAGTAGTAGCCACATTCCCCTTCACTCCATCCAGACGCTAAGCTTGTCCCTTTCTCAAATCTTAACCAGAAAAAGTTTAAATGTCCTTTGATAGTAAGTAGTAAGTATTATATATTTGGAACTACTTGACTACTGCTATAAGCAGTATAGTGAGGTGACTAAGAGAGGACTCTAAAGACAGACTACCGGGGTTTGAATCCCAGCCCAGTAAATACTTGCTAAATGACTTTGGGAAAATCAATCCTTCTCTGCCTCAGTTTCCTTATCTATAAAATGGGGACTCTGTAAAATTGGGATAGTAATGGAATCTATTTCATTGGATTTTGAGAGAATTCAATGAGTTAATGCACATAAAGTGCTTAGGACAATACATCTTCAATAATAATAATAATAATTGTTAACAGCCACTGAGTATTTTACACATGCCCAGCACCATGAAAAATGCTTTATACATATTATCACATATATATATTTCACACTTTAAAAAAAAATACTTTTTCCTAGGTGCAAAGTATAAATAAAGCTGATTTTAGAGAACCATATAGAAACACAAGAAATGGCCCACCTATTTTCTGTAAATGAAACTTACTTTTGTTTTAAAACTGCTCTTAGAGCATCTTTCTGTCCCATAGTGTACTGAGAAATAAAGATGTCATTTGCTGCAAAATCAAAACACAAAAATATACTTTAGATTCCTGAAAATTTATTAAATTTTGATAAGCTACTCAAAGAAAAACTTTTTTAACTAAAAAAAATGTTTGGGGATTCAGCAATATGATCTTTCAATTTAAAAAGGTAAGGAACAAATTAAATGACTGAGTAATAATAGTTATAACCCTAGACTGTAGAAAAAAATTGTGTAAAAACACCTGGGGCCAAATTAGAGACATTTGTTCAAACTCTAACAATAAAACTGCTTAGATGAAAATAAAACCAACTACTTTTTAACTGTCATTAAATAAATTTTTTCAATGCATATTTTAATCTATTATCTTACCAAAGACTAAACAAAACTTGAATTCAGCATGTATAAACAGGTATCAAATACCAAACCTATGCAATACGTTGGCAATAATAAAAGTACCCTTACCATTACAAACCTTTTTCTGGACTTTAGAGATTCCATTAGTAGCTTAATTAGGAAGGAAAAACTAATTAAAAATGAAAATAGTAAGAAAAAACTATAAGGCTGTTTAGTGAATATCTAAAAAGAAAAATCAATGAATGTCTAAAAATCTAAAATTCTATCCTTACCAAGGAAATTCTTACATGTTACAACATAAATGAACCATGAAGACATACTAAGTGAAATAAGTCAGTCACCAAAGGACAAAACTGTATGATTCCATATATATGAGGTATAGTGGAATTTATAGAGACAGAAAGTAGAATGGTGGGAGGGGGAATAGAGTTAGTATTCGATGAGTACAGAGTTTCAGTTGGGGAAGATGAAAAGTTCTGGAGATGGACGGTGGTGATGGCTGCACAATATGAATATACCTAATGCTACAGAACTGTACACTTAAAAATGGTAAAAATGGTAAATTTTATGTTATGTATGTTTTACCAAAAAAAATCAAATATATCCTTTTACCTTTTTGTCTGTTGTTCTCTTCTGTTTTATCCAAAGGCAACACTTGCACTGCAACATCTTTAGAAAAATCCTTTAAGATATGAAAGGAAGAAATGAAAGGCTAAATAAACTTTGTGATTTATTATTTATCAATTACCACCTACTAGCCATGTGACTACTGTGCCTTGGGAGGGCAGGACTGTGTGTTTTTTATGCTTAATTCCCAGCACCACCATAATGCTTAGGTACCTTGAAGCTACTCAAAGATTTGTTGAATGAGTAATGAGCTGTCATCAAGTGAACGAATGGGTAAGTGAACAAGCAAGCAACTGTGACCTTGAAGTTCAGATTCAAATCCTGACTTGGTACTCTCAGCAGAGCAACTTATGTAACATCTCAGTGGCTATAGTTAAATGTGAAAATGTGATTCACTGTGAGTCAAATGAAGTTCGTAAGGATGGTCAACGCATGGCACAATATCACAAATTAATCACAGTATTCTTTGTCACTAAGCTATAATGTGGTCTCAGAAGACTTCACTATATAAGTGACACCTACTGGCAAATAGCTTTCTGCTCACATGTGTAACCCTAGACTTCGTTTCTAAGATTCTATTCAGTGCTAAGACACCATGACTTTTTAAGTACTAGGTTCAGTCAACATTGCTTCATCTTCCTTACAAACACATTTTTTTCCCTGCTAAATCATTAAAGGGAAAAGAGAAAATCATAAAAGAAAACTGATCCAAGCTATCTGCTGATAACAGGTGTTAACTTCCTAAAAATAGCCAATGAGGCTAACAATACAGTAGAATGTATCTGGGAAATTAATGTAAAGAACTCCCACAAATCCCTTAGAAAAAGCACAGCACATAAATATGTAATTCACAAAAGAGTAAATACAGGTGGCAATATAAATGAAAAAAATTTCCCCTCCACTAATAATAAAAGAAATAGAAAATAAAACAATGAGATGCCTTTTTCACCTATCAAAATGGCAGGGGTTTTTTTGGTTTAATTTTAATGCTTCGTATAAATAAAGACGGGGGGAAATAACTCCACTAACTCTTACTCATGACCTTGCTGGAGAATATATATTGATATAGTATTTCTGGAGGCAATTTAGAAACATTGCAAAAAAACATGCATAATCTTTTATCTAATAATTTTACACCTAGAAATTAATACAAGGAAATGAGTTAGGATATATACCAGACTGTTCATCACCTGGTTGTTTATATTATAAAAAACAAGGGGGAAAAAACCTTAATGTCAAATGACAGGAATATGAACAAATAAACTTTGGTACATACATACACTTAAATTCTGTGAACCCATTATTAAAAGTTCCTAGGAAAGGGCTTCCCTGGTGGCTCAGTGGTTGAGAGTCCGCCTGCTGATGCAGGGGACACAGGTTCGTGCCCCGGTCCGGGAAGATCCCACATGCCGCAGAGCGGCTGGGCCCGTGAGCCATGGCCACTGAGCCTGCGCGTCCGGAGCCTGTGCTCCACGGCGGAAGAGGCCGCGGCGCTGAGAGGCCCGCGTACCGCAAAAAAAAAAAGAAAAAAAAAAGAAAAAAGAGTACACAAAAGGCTTCAGCATAGTTTGAATGATATGTAATTCACACCTCACTTTTTTTTATTATGTTGTTACGGCTGCTTTACCTTTACCTTACAGTTTGTAAAAACATTTCTTTGGTAAATGAAATTTAAATAAAAACAAGGTCTGTTGCTAATCCAACAAAATTTTAAAAACCATTATTTGCCAATACTTAAAATTTTAACATGAGCATAATTAAGAATTCTTTTGCTTACACTTTCTGACACAGTGGGATTTTCTAATGGAGGCTGCTGATAATTTCTGGCAGAAGTTAAGTCTGATGAACCTAACAAAATAAAGGAATCAATTTTAGTGATTTTTAAATCAGAATGTTACCTTTTGAAACTGTACAAACATAATTCAAGAACTATAAACTCCATATTAATGCAATTAATTAAATTGGAAGCCACTCTTCATGCAAAAATCTTAAAATGTACTTAAATATATCCTGATGAAGGTTTTTTACATCTGATATTTTGGAAAATAAGGGCTCAGAACTGACAATCAAATGAGATAAGTATAAAATGTTATAAAATATATCATTACACTATTGGATTTGGACAAACTATGGGTACAATCATTTGTCAGGAATAAAACATGCGCATGATATAAAAGCCTGATTTAACAGCAGGCCTATGTTATGCTGTACCCCTCAAAAGCAGCACTATAAAAGCTGCTTTATTTATTCTTTTGTTTTTTGCGCTTATATTCATTAATTTAATTACCAGTGAAGTGGGTAAAACGTATGCTATCTTCACTTTCAGGGAGCTCCAGACAAGTGAATTGGGACATGGAAGCCATCAAAATGCAGAAATTGTGCTTTTCTACTATCCAAACAGAAGGTAAAAAGCCAGCACTACTGATGAAAAGTAAGCACATCACACTAGTTGAGTGTGTCCATCACAGTTGTGGACAAGAACAGTGTGCCAAAAACACGCAAAGAAAATACAAAATGCTTTATTCATTCTATCTATTCAGGATTATTCGATGTAGACTGTGGGTGCCTGGCCATTTTCCCAGGAAAAGGGGTCACTTTTCAAACGCCTGTACAAACTAGACATATATTTAGGAATTTAATCATCAAAAGTCCTCTAAATTTTGAAACACAAAAAACGAAATGAAAATAAAGACTAAAGATTTACAGAAGTGAAAACTGGTTGAAACTATTCGGAATCACATACCACATAACGTTCCATTCAAGCTCTTCCCAGTTCTAACAGGAAGACGTTTATTTGCAGACAACGCTGGAGGAACACGGGACAACTCATCTTTCAGCAAAGGCAAATTATCTCCCTGATTTGGAGAAATTACCTCACGAAGTCTCCTCGCTGGTATTTTAACCTTTTTTTTCTTTTCCAGGCTAAACTCAGAGCCTTTCATATTACTGGTAACAAAACTAGTCCCACAATTATGAACAGAATTTTCTTCTGGGTCCATAAAACTTCAGAACAAAATTTTCACCGCTTTGAGGATTTCGGGGGGGCAGGGGTAAGGGAGAAGAAATAAAGTGGGAGTATGATAAAGAAAACGTGAATTTCAAGTGATTTTGAAACATGCAGTCATCAACTTTTAAATAAAACGTCAGACTATGCACAAAGCTAGAAATTTCAATTTGGTATTTAATCCAGGATTAGAGACGACTAGAACATATTTACCCATTAATCCCACTCAGTCTATTAATGCACCATGCCAATGAATCTGAAAGTGAGGATGACAAGAGAATGACCGCATTAGCAATAATAACAATAACAGAGCACTCCCCAACCGTAGAGATGGCAGTGCAAAACCAACCAGATGTGGAGGCGGAGTTAAAATTTGAGAAGAGGGAGTCAAGCAGGTAAAACCGAAATGCTATTTTTTTCAAAATCACCCACATAAGAAGCTTAATAGCTTTCTTCAGCCAAAGAGTCTTACACACCCCTCCAGAAGCAACCATCAGACACCTAAATTCACCCCTCTGCGTCTTCCGAACCCTCGGCAACAGCGGAGTCACGGGTCTAAGCTGACAACAGCTTCAGTTAGCCGCGGGTCAACACCTACTTCCCTTTAAACCCGCCCTTCAGACACAACACGCATGCGCGCCATGAAATCGTCCAACCAAAAAGCTAAACGCTCTCCGGTGCTCTTCCATCCCTCTCCGGGTGGAAACAAACTCCCAACATAAAAGGCTTAAAACGGGTGTGAATTTTTTGTTTTATTAAAGGCAGTACACTGCCCCACAAGACTTACAACATTGAATAACACTCGGGAGTTTCATCCAAGACCTGAAGAGCTCCCAACGTAGATGACAATACCAATTTTATTAGGGACTGTTTACAGGGTAGCTCCCGCAGACCGTTAGGGACGCGAGATTAAGTAAATTAGTTTTACAAAAAGTTTCGACAGATTCGTGTTGATATTGAAGAGAAAGTCAGAAATACCTTCGTCTAAGCAGACAATCAAAAAATCAATTTTCAGGGGATTTTAAAATTCGTTTATGATATCGGCTTTTTCCTCTAGAGTTTCCGGCGTTATAACGAATCGGTGAAGTAGGGTATAAGAGCTATTTGACATCGCCATTCCCACGTGTTCTCCTTCATCCAGCGGCTACGGCGCCGGCCCTGACCCAGATCCTCCGCCCCCAGACTCGACGGGTAGCGGAGCCCCACAGCCTCCTACTGGTGTCGGATGCGAGAGTCTATTCTTAAGTATGGTCTCTTTTCTCTGTCCACAGAATCCCGGGTTTCCAGGCGGGGGGCTGCAAGCCACGCTCGGGAAAGGTGGCAGGGTCTCTTAAGGAGGCCGCCGCGGTTACCTGGGGCTATGGGGGGCTGCGGAGCCGGGCAACGCGTCCCCAGAGCGGGTTTGGGACCTGCCTCAGAACGTGTCATCACTGTGGCGAGGGTCGAATACGAGGCTCTGAGCCACCTTCAGCCCAAGTTTGGGGAGTCGGGGTCTTGTTTTGGGACAGTGAGTTAGACTGTAAGGCATCCACCTTGTGACCTTGAGCTGAACCCTCCTTTAACTGAAAAATTCTCTCTAGACAGAAGACCAGGGCCAACACACCTTATCTGATTTGCTGATTTTCGAGGATGCATTACTTAAACGTTTCCCTTTACGCATTACTAAAAGATTAATCAAAGCAAAAAATGTAATCTGATGTAAACGTTAAATAACAAATTTTTATTTTTACATCTCAGCTGTCTACTTTGATAGAAGAAATCCTAGAATTAAAAGAGACCTTAAGGGCTCAGCTTTAGAGAACCTTTTAAATCTTGATAAGTTTCTGTATTTCAGTTACATTTCCTTCATTACCAGGCTTTTGGGTAGTATCTGTTCACAATTTGTTTTATAATTTATGTAAATTAAAAGATATAATGACAGTGTCAGAGCTGTAAGAGACTTTTGAGATGATTTATCTCCCTTATTTTCTAGGTGAAACTTAGATGTAAAAGAAAAAGTGACCTTTCCCCTCTAAGGTGTGCTCGTAGGTGTAGAAACTCATTAAAAATGTGACTTGTTTTGGATCTTACAACCCTTTAATCAGAGCTGGGATTAAAACCCAAGTAATCTTGCCCCCGTCTAGTCCAGTGCTCATAGGCTCATCCTTTAAGGCCTTGAAGCCATCCTTTAAACCCAAAAGGAGTATGCAGTGATCTTTCAAGAGAATGTTTTGCTCTGATTAAGTTAGGGTTGCCAGTTAATCAGGCACAATTTCCTAAAGCTGCTGCAAATGATCTAAAGTAAAGGGACATGTGGTAGAGTCCTATTTTATGTCAGTCTAGCAAGTTAGTTCAGATCAGTTTAGACATCTGACCTATCAAATAAAGAACAGATAGCCCAGGAACAAAAAACATGGCTCACAGGATTGTTCTTTCATTTCTTTTTTGTTGTTAACACTTTTACTTACTTGCTTTCTCTTTCCCACTCTCATATCTCTATATATACATATATAGAGAGATATACAGGTTTTTTTTGTTGAACCACTTACAAGTTGCAGACATCATGACCTTTAACCCTTATTTCTTCAGCATGTATCTCCTTAAGAACATACTATTACATAGCCACAATATGACTACCACACCTAAGATAATATATTCAAATTTCTCCAATTATCCCCAAAAGTCTTTATTTTTAAAACTCAAAAATGGTTTTGAGTTCCAAAGTTCACAACTGTTTAGTTATCTTAATTCTTTAGTCATATGCTAGAACAGCCCTTTCTACTCCTTTTCTTTATGACTTTTTTAGAAAAGACCAGTCTAGTCATCTTACACGTAGTCCCAAATTGTGGCTGTTCCTAATTATTCCCTCATAATCAATCACATAAAACATTTTTGGCCAGAATAGCACATAGGTGGTACCACACCGGTTAAGGTGGTGATTGGCAGATCTTCCCAATGTAAAGGGACAGTTTTCTTTTTGTGATAAGTAACTTGTGGAGATGCTTTGATACAATGCATATATCCTGTTCCCCAACCTATCACCCAGTAGTTTTATCATCCATTCATGATCCTTGCCTGAATCACAAGATTACCAATTACCAGTACCAGCCATGCTGCGGCCAGGATCAGTTATAGTGATAGCGGCCAAGGACATCAGAAGAATCACTTATTGTAAACTAAGTTTGAACAGAATTAGAAATTTGGCTCCAGACCTGGTAGAAATCTGCATATGATTCTAAAGACTAAATTGAGGGTATCTTCCCACCACATCCTGATTAGTTTATTATTTTTTTTTAATACTCAGAAATTTCTGGGAATTGTTTGTCCTGTGTGTTCACCTGAATATACATATTACATGGCAAAACAGGATATTAAGTATTTTTTAATACATAATAACACATATGCTAAATAACTGTAACCTCAGAACAGATTGAGGAAACTAATTTCACTTATTGAAAAGGAAAAGGTTTTTCAAAAAATCACTTAGCCAGCAGAAGTTTAGATTTCATCAAACAGACTTAGAGCTTGAAGGGGCCTCAGCAGTCATATTGTAATCCCCTCATTTTTCAGGTGAGAAATCAGGCCTCACTGGAGACATTCAAGCAAAGGTTGGACAACTACTTTTCCAGAACAGAAAGGAAACTCATGCATCAGAAAAGGTTTGAGCTTGATGACTAACAATTCTCTTAAGTTCCCTGGTTTTATGATACATTTTGTTTGACACAAAAATTACTTAGCATTGCTGTAATCATTCCTAAGGCCCAAGCCAGAGATGCTAGAACTCTCTATCCCTTCCCTCCCTCTTCAGGTTTCAGGGATATAACCAGAAGGTATCCCCTGATTGGATATTTGCCTCTCTAGTAACAAACATTTGCTTGTAATATCTGGTAATTAGGACCTAATAAAAGGGCAGCCACATTGCTTCTACCGCTTCTCACTATCAGGTGGTTTGTATGGCTGTTGGACTTTGTCAGTCAACATAACTAATGATTAAATAACTGCAAGATAGAATGCTGGAAGACTCAGAAGACACAAAGTAGCAAGTAAATTTGAAAATCATCTATTCACTCAACCGTCTCCAGTATTTTCTAGGAACAACTGCCTTCACTTAGGTATAAAAAAAAAGACAATATCAAAAAAATTCATACAAACAACATTTGGGGGTGCTCCTCATCTATATCTCTTCAAAGACTTCCCAATAACAGTCATCATTTGTCACTATGAGTTGTATACCAATAGGGAAGTGAGGTAGAGTCAGCAGTGTTACACAACATTTAAAGATTTCATACTTTCTGCCTCTCTGACCTCTGCTTGAAAAAGTCATATTATATGTGAATTTTAACCTGAAGAAATACTAGGATAGGAACAGGAAAAAGAAGCTGATTTTGGCATTATAATTAGCAAACATGAACAGGTCTTTGGATAACCTTTTGTGCTTTCAGCTAGAGGCCTGCTGGTAAACCAGGTTCCTTTAATTCCTGTTTTATTGCTCTTGTTTGTTTTTTTTTTTTGAGTTCCCACAAAGTTTTCTTTTAACACCTAACCACAAAAGTTATCTTACCAGTTCTTGGATCTTTTCAGGCTGTTTTCTGAGTAGGAAGCCAAAAGAACTCTAGTTCTGAACGTTTGCTAACATTTA
The DNA here is from genome assembly GCF_003031525.2 of Neophocaena asiaeorientalis asiaeorientalis. Classification (NCBI taxonomy): domain Eukaryota; kingdom Metazoa; phylum Chordata; class Mammalia; order Artiodactyla; family Phocoenidae; genus Neophocaena; species Neophocaena asiaeorientalis. The sequence continues at coordinate 1,668,745 of NW_020175662.1, forward strand.
CCACAATGCACACTGTACCTTGTTCTTTGGCAGGGATTAGAAAGCTGGGCAACCTCAAACTTTTTGAGATTATTGTAGATTCACATGCAGTTGTAAGAAAAAATAGAGCTCCCTTGTGTCATTTACCTAGCTTTCCACAATGGTAACATCTTACAAAACTGTAGTACAATATCACAACCAGGATATTGATGTTATTACAGTCAGAGTACAGGACATTTCCATTTCAAAAGTCATGTTGCCTTTTTGTAGTAACACCTACTTTCCTCCTCCCCTACCCCCTCCTCGACCCCTGGCAACCACTACTAAGTTCCCCATTTCTGTAACGTTGTCATTACAAGAATGTGATATAAATGGAATCATACAGTATATAACCTTGTGGGATTGGCTTTTCACTCAGCATAGTCCTCTAGAGTTTCATCCAGGCTGTTGTGTGTATCAGTACCTCATTCCTTTTTATTGCTGAGTAGTATTCTATGGTGTGGGTGTACCGGTTTGTTTAATCATTCACCTGTTGAAGAACATCTGGATTGCTTCCAGTTTTTGACTGTTATGAATAAAGTGTATATAAACATTCATGTACAGGTTTTTGTGTGAACATAAGTTTTCATTTTTCTGTGAAAAATGCCCAGGAATGCAATTGCTGCGTGACACGATAGTTGTACATTTAGGTTTTTAACATAGTGCCAAACTGTTTACCACAGTGGCTATATGATTTCACATTACCACTAGGGAATATCTGAGTGATCCAGTTTTTCCTCATTTTCACCAGCGTTTGGTGGTGTCACTATATTTTTTTAATTCAGCCATTCTGACAGGTGTGTAATGCTATATATCATGGTTTTAATTTGTTTCCCTAACGGCTAACAATGTTGAGTATCTTTTCATGTGCCTATTCGCCATCTATATCTTTTTGGTGAGGTGTCTTTTGCCCATTTTCTAATTGCATTATTTGTGTTTTTACTATAGAGTTTGCAGACTTCTTTATGTTGTCTAGTTATTAGTTCTTTATCACATATGTAGACTTAGACTTCATGTGAAGTCTAAGAATTCTTTGCCCTAAAGCCCGAAGATTTTCTCCTATTTTTCTAAAAGTTTTAATGGGTTTTATGTTCTATATTTAAGTCCCAGATCCACTTTGAGATAATTTTTGTATAAAGTGAAAGACTTACTTTGAGGTTAAATTTTTTGCCTATGGATGTACAGTTGTACCAGCACCACTTGTTGTAAAGGCTACCTTCACTTAACTGGTTTTGCATCTTTACCAAAAATCAGTTGGGCATATTTGTGTTATTATTTCTGGGTTCTCTATCCTGTTTCATGGATCTATGTGTCGGCTTTTCCACCAAAATCACACAATACTGATTACTGTAGCTATGTAATAAGTCTTGAAATCAGGTAGGCTGATTCCTCCCACTTTATTAGTCTTTTTTTGAATTTGTTCAAGTCCATTTGCTTTCCAGATAAATTTAAAAATAATCTTGTCTATATTTATAATAAATGTTACTGGGACCTTGATAGGAATTGCATTAAGCCTGTATATCAATTTTGGGAAAATTTACATCATTACTATGCTGAGTTTTACAATCCATGAACACAATGTGTCTTTCCATTTATTTAAGTCTTTGATTTCTTTCATCAGCATTTTGTAGTTTTCAGCATGCCTTGTTAGATTTACCTGTACATGCCTTGTTAGATTTACCTATAAATCTTTTTTTTTGAGTGATTATAAATGGTACTGTATTTTTAATTTCAGTAACACTGAAAATTACAGTTTTTACAACTGATTTTTGCCATGTTTATCTTGTATACTGTGATCTTGCTGACTTGCTGAACTATCTTGTTCTCGGGTTTCTTTGTAGATTCTTTGCGATTTTCTGTGTTCACAATCATGTCATCTTCAAAGAGGGACAGTTTTATTTTCTTCCTTTACAATTTATATGTCTTATTTCTTTTTCTTGAGTTACTGCACTGGGTAGAACTTCCAGCAGTATATTCAGTAAGAGTAGTAAGGGCAGACATCTGGCTTTGCTCACTGTCTTATGGGAAAGTGTTCAGTCTTTCACCATTAACTGTGTAGTACAGGGTGTAGGATGTTTTTGTAGGTGTACATTACCAAGTTGAAGAAGTTCCCCTGTCTTCCTAATCTTCAGTTTTTAACATGAATGGGTACTGACTTTGTCAAATGCTTTTTCTGCATCAATTGATATGATCATGACTTATTTTTTCATCTATTAATATGGTTGATAATAGATTTTTAAATATTGAATTAGCCTTGCATCTCTAGAATAAATCCTACTTATTAGAGGTGTGTATTTTTTTTAATATATTACTGAACTATATTTGCTATTATTTTGTTAAGGATTTTTATGTCTATTTTATGAAGATATTTTTCTGTAGTTTTCTTGTATGTATCTTCTTTATCTGGTTTTGATATCAGGATAATAGTAAATTCATGAGCAAGTTGTTAGATTTATGTATATAGAGTTGTTCATAGTTCTGTTATCCTTTTGATATCTGCAGGGTCTACGGTACTATATACCTTGTTTTATTCCTGATAATGATAATATGTGACTCTTTTTCTTTGTTAGTCTTGCTAGAGGTTTGTCTGTTATAGTCTTTTCAAAGAACCAGCTCTTTATTTCACTGATTTTTGTCTGTTGCTTTTCTGTTTTCATTTTGGTTGATTTCTGTTATTATTTTCTTCCTTCTACATGCTTTGTGGGTTTATTTTGCTCTTTTTCTAGGTTCTTGAGGTAAAAAGAAAAAAAAATAGTTGATTTGATGCATTTCCTCTTTAATGTATGCATTTAGTACTATAAAATTTTCCTCTTGGCACTTGATTTAGCTGTGTCACACAAATTTTAATATGCTGTATTTTCCGTTTCATTCAGTCCAGTGACTTTTTTTAAAAGTTCCTTGAGACTTCCTCTTTGATTCATGGATTATTTAGAAGTGTTATTTATTTTCCAGATGTTAAGAGATTTTCCTGTTATCTGTTACTGGTTTCTATTTTGATTCCATTGTGGTCTAAAAACAGACTCTGTATGATTTCAAATCTTTTAAATTTATTAAGGCTACTTTGTGGCCCCAGATATGGTTTATCTTGGTATGTGTTCCATGGGCACTTAATAAAAAGTGTATTCTGTGGTATTGGGTGAAATGTTCTGTAAATGTAGATTGTATCCTGTTGGTTAATGATGTTGAGTTTTTCTGTATCCTCGTGGATTTTCTGTTGAGTTGTTCTATCAGTTGTTGGGAGAGGGATGTTTAAGTCTGAAACTATACTTGTCTTTTTCGCCTTTCAGTTCTCTCTACATATTTTGCAGCTCTGTTGCTTGGGGCACACACATTTAGGAGTACTATGTCTTCTTGGTGGATGACCCTTAATGTCCTTTTGTGTCTCTGTTAAATTCCTTTGCTGTGAAGTCTACTTAATCTGATGTTAATATATCCACTATTTTCTTTGTATTATTGCTTGCATGATAAATCATTTTCCATCCTTTTGTATTCACTCTGTCTGTATCACTGTATTTGAAGTTAGTTTCTTATAGACAACATGTACTTGGTCATTTCTTTAATGCACTCTGCCAATCTGTCTTTTTTTTTTTTTTTTTCCGGTACGCGGGCCTCTCACTGTTGTGGCCTCTCCCGTTGTGGAGCACAGGCTCTGGACGCGCAGGCTCAGCGGCCATGGCTCATGGGCCCAGCCGCTCCGCGGCATGTGGGATCTTCCCGGACCGGGCCACGAACCCGCGTCCCCTGCATCGGCAGGCGGACTCTCAACCACTGTGCCACCAGGGAAGCCCCCAGTCTGTCTTTTGATTCTTTAGACTACTTATATTTAATGTAATTGTTTATTAAGGCTTAAATGTGCTATTTTATTTTTTATTTTCTGTTTGTTCTGGTTTTGTTTCTCTTGTCTTCCTGTGGATTATTTGAATTTTTTTTTTTTTTTTTTTCGGACTCAGCCACTGCGCCACCAGGGAAGCCCTTGAATATTTTTTGTAATTTATTTTGATTAATCTATAATGTTTTTGAGTGTATCTCCTTATGTTCTTTTTTAGTGGTTGCTCTAGGTATTACATGACATATACAAAGCTTATCACAGTCTAATGGTGTCAGTATATTACCAGTTTCAGTGAAGTGAGAAAGCCTTGCCTCCCTTTACCCTCCCCATTTAAAATATACATTTAGAACCATGTTAGACAGTTTTATAATTTTTGCTTCAACTGTCAAATATAATTTAGGAAACTCAAGAAGAAAAGGAAAGGGTACTGTACGTTTTCCTACTTTTATTACTATGTTGTTCCTCCTTGATGTTCCAAGTCTCCTTTTATCAGTTTTTTTCTGCTCAGAACTTTAATCCTTTTCAGGTAGGTCTGCTGGCACCAAATTCTTAGTTTTCCTTCATTTGAGAGTGTCTTAATTTCACCTTCATTCCTGAAGGATATTTTTGCTAGATACAGGTTTCTGGTTTGACTGATGAGAAATCTGCTATTATCCTAATTGTTTTTCCCCTATAGAAGATGTCGCTTTTCTCTTGCAAGCGACATCTTGCAAGACTAAATTTTTTGTCTTTAGTTTTTAAATGTTTGACTATGATGTATCTTGATGTGGATTTCTTTGTGTTTACGCTTTTTGGAATGCAATTCAGTTCTTGAATGTGTAAGCTTCTCTTCTTTTGCCACATTTGGGAAGTTTTCAGCCATTATTTTAGTACTTTAACAGCCCTGCCCTCTTTCTCTTCTTCCAGGACTCTAATAAAACAAATGTCAGTTCTTTTGTCACAGTCACACAGATTCCTGGTACCCTGTCATTTTTTTAATTCTATTTTTCTGTTATTCATATTGGATAATTCTATTTTCTATCTTCCTCCTTCCTTCACAGATTCCTTTTTCTATCCCCTCCGATCTGCTGTTGATTCTGTCTGTTGAGCTTCTTTTGTTTTTTTCTATTTTTCACTTCTTAAAATTTCCATTTGGTTCTTGATATCTTATATTTCTTTGCTGAGTTTTATATTTTTTAAATTTGTTTCAGACATTCTTAATTATTCATTGAAGCATTTTTTATAATAGCTATTTTAAGATCTTTGTCAGATAATTCTAACATCTCTCATCTCAGTGTTTGACATCTTTTTTTTCTTAAGATCTTAGTTCTTGGAATGAGTTTTGTTTCTGTTTTTTTGTAACCTAGACATTTTGCATCTTGTGTTATGAGACTCTAGATCTTGTTTAAACCTTCTCCTCTAGCTGACTGCTTTTGACACTGCTTCATGGGGGGGGGCACCTTATTACTGCCAGGTGAGGGTAGAATTCCAAGTTCCTCACTCTGTCACTAGAGAGGGTGGGTGGGATGTGTGTGTGTGTGCCAGGGGGTGGGGGTGATGTTCCTCATTTCTGCTGGGTGAGCGTAGGAGTTACGGCTCTCTACTAGGCCTTCATTGGTGTCTCCCTGGCTGAGGACTGGAGTGCCTCATTACTACTCCCCACGTGGCCTCCACTGACACCACAGGAGGGCATGTGGCCTGATTACCATGGGGCAGTATGTAGGTCCTGAATCTCAACTAGGCCTCCTTTGATACCACCCGAGAGGGAAGGGAGAAAGGTACTTCATCACTGACAACAGAGGAGGAAGTCTAGGCTCCCCATGCAGTTTCCACTGACACTTGGGGGAGGGGTCCTTATTAATGCCCAGCAAGAATTAAAGTCCCTGCTCCCTAATCACCCTTCTCTGACACTATTCTGGTGTAGGAGTTGGAGTGTCTCGTTACAACCTAGTGAGGGTGGAAGACTATCTGGCTTATGCTGATGTGGGTGGGGATGAGAACCAAAGTTTTTTCTGTGTTGGCCTGGAGTACAGCAGTTATTGTTTAAAAGATTTCTGTTTTATAGGCAGGCTTCCCCTTTCCTAGCCTTTTGGCTAGAGAAGGCAGACTTTTGCCTGGGGGTACAGAGGGGCTTTTTGACTACTCCAACTGGCATTTGCAGGTTGCCAGCTTTTTCAGCTCCAAGTTTGTGATATATGAGACCCCAGACAAGGGAGAGAATTCACTACTGTGATGCTTCTCGGGTCCCAAGGGCCCTAGCTAATATACTTTCTCCTCTCTACTTTTTAGTCTTATGTTTGTTTTATGTGTAATGTCCAGGGGTTTTAGTTGTACTTAGTGAGAAGAATAGGAAAAAGCACATCTACCCCACCTTCCCAGAAGCACAAATCCTAAACCTCACTGTATGATATACTTACAGGATTCTCTGTTTCTTGGCTGGTTAGTGACAAAATTTTATAGCAGCTATAAAGATGCATCTTACCTCAGAAGCATGGCTGGTTTCATAACTAGCACAGTACTTGGTACATTAAATAAATGTTTACTGAATGAATATCTACCCATATCTATCTAGCAAAGTAGTAACTGCTGAGATCTCAAACTGTAAATAAGTTTGAAGTTGATATTAGAAAATAATGGAATAATTAGGTTTGTATTTCTATGCAGTTCCGTAGTTGGATGGTGTGGAATCAGTGTTTCATGACTTAAGTGAGCAAAGAGTAAATATAATGGAAGTATCTTACCTGGGACATATCAATGATGATAGTCACAGCAATACCTGAAAAATTGTGACCTTCAGTTAATTCCTGGTATTTTTCAGGTAGTTTATGTGGTTAAAATATATATATTATTTATAAAGCTGTGAAGTAAAATAGGAATAGAGAGCGTTCTTGGTAACTTTTTAGGTGTTTATGGAACACTAGTTGCCTGCATGTTGGGCTAATTTGAAACCTCTACTGCACTGTTTGTAGCAGATATCGAAGAATTTTAATAGAAAAGATAGTTTATAACTGTTACTACTAAACCAGAGATTCCCTGAAGTATAGACAGTCAGAATTTTGGAATGAGACTAGGATAGCAGATAGAAAAGAACTGGTGCTTTCCCTTGCATATGGAAAAAATAACTTTTTAAAAATGGCAGTAGTACTTGTGAACATACAGGATAAGGACAAAAGAGGAGGGAAGAATAAATGCAAAAGGGGTAAAGTTTTATACATGGTTGGGAATGCTGGAGTGGAATTACCATTGATTGTATTTGTTAATCAAAATGAGAATTTTCTTTCACGACAGTAGCATACACTGTGCCCTAAGCTTGAATTTCCTACTTAATCTCCATGTGAGCTTCATGAAAATTTCGTGTTTTTCACAGCCACTTTAAATAATAATTGATGAGCTAGTAAGAATGACATACACATCCAGTTTATGAGATTTTATCTGTTTTAGAACTAGCCAGGATAGAATAAGTAAATAACGTGATACATTCTTACATCATAATTAACTGATCCTGGGTCCTCCATTTAGGATATGTGAAAATCCCAGTAATTCAGAAACACTCTTTGACTTCCTTATCTTCACTTCTCTGTTGCCCCCAAGTTAGATCAAAAGTGTCATATGTTCAGAAGTTTCTGGTAAGTCTCTGTGATTACCCTTTTTGAACTGTAGAATGTACAACTCCTGTAACTTTCTCTTAGAGTCTTTTAGAACTCTCTTTCATGAGTGTTGTTGATTAATAAGTGGATGGTGTTTGTTAATTAATAGAACCTTTGCATTTACATAGTGATAGTAAAAGGATCTTTAGTAGCACAGATCTAAGTTGTATTAGGAACCAGGGGGATAGTTAACTTAAGTACTTATAGGAAGACACCAGAGAGCTCTTTCCCATAAAACCGTACTACGCATGGGACTTTAATAGGTAGCTTTGCAAGGTAACAGAGCAAACTGTCTAAAAAATGGAGATTTAGATAGGGCCTTCGGTTCTCATAGCTAGCATTAAGAAAATCGAGTTCTAAACTGTAAGGTTCTTATTAATGACCTGGGAGATTGTGGGGGGACATATAATTACATAATCAGAAATTTATAAAATATGAACAGTAATTTCAGGTAGACTCGTTTCAGTGCTATTTCAAAATCTGTGCTTGTTTTGATTACCTTCAACTAGCCTAAATAAATTTGTATACAAACTGACAAACTTTTTACTTTTAAATCAGGTGACTAATAAACATACCAAAAGAATATGGCTGCACAAATACCAGAATCTGATCAGATAAAACAGGTAAGGTATTATAATTAAGGAAAAAGGATTTTGCAAAAAATTAAGGCACTACGGGATATAACCATGTCAGTCAGTGATCTCACAAAATAACTATTTATATTTCATTTCCACAGATGGATGTTAAATGATATGAAGCATATTCATTTTTCAGATAATTTGAAAGATAATCCAGGAAATAATAAATATTCAACTAGAAAATCTGACTATATTTTGTAGATCATATTATACCCATTTAAGGTAGCAAAAGAACCTTTGATTTCAAGTATTACAGGGTATTTTGCCTCAATACATCAGTATTTAAAACATCTTTGTTTTAAAAACAAATATTAAAGAACCTTCTGATTTGTTTGTAGTTTAAGGAATTTCTTGGAACCTACAATAAACTTACAGAAACCTGCTTTTTGGACTGTGTTAAAGACTTCACAACAAGAGAAGTAAAACCTGAAGAGGTATGAAAAGTGTTGCCCACTAAAAATTCTCTAAGTTCATCATAAACAATATAAATGGAATCCCCCTAAGCATTTTGCTCGTTCCTAGTTATTACAGGAATTTAGGCTACCTTTTATATGTTCCGTTGCTCAGAGGAACTTGAAGCAGCCAGACTCGTGGCACTGAGTTTTAACGATGCCAAATTTAATATCACAGCCACACTGAACTACGGCAGACTTTTTTAGAGAAGATGCCTGGGACTTGCTGAATACATTGTTCCAAAGCAAAGATTCTTAATAATTAGCTTTCAGTCAAGATGGCCAGGCTAGAGAAACTTGACATGGCTTTCCTATCTGACCTTGAAAACTCAGGTTAATTTTGGAAAAAGTAGAGTTTGAATTTGGTGGCTCATATTGCCTAACCCTATTAGAAGTCTTAACTTTTAATATCCTCTTCAAAACATTTATATATTGGCTAAAAGAGACATAAAATTCCTCCAGTGGAATATGTTGATAAATATTCATGCCAAGAACTTAACATATAACCAGCAATCAATAAGTGTTTGTTAAATAAATGACGAAGTTTGAGAGATGCTAAGTACAATAGTCTTATTAAAAAGTAAAAAGTTGAAAATTAAGAATGTCGTGAATGGAGTCTCTCATTAAAAAGAACAAACCTGATACTGGGCCTACATTTTAACAATCAGAATAAGAGATGGGAATGTGGGATTTCAGTTAATATTGAAACACACCTGCAGAAAATCTAGTCCAGAAGGCAGGGACTGACTTACCATTGTTTTTAGTACCTCCAAACTGGTAAGCATTCAGTATATATTAATTTTTGTAAATGGATGAAAGTATTAACAATTGAAAGCTATGATCACTTGCTACTCATTAATACCATTTAATTCTCAGATATATTCAAAGAAAAGAAAAGTACCCACTGGTTATTTTTTTAGAATAGATGCAATTTCTTTTAATTAATATTTTTGTGTTGACTCTTGGATCTTTTTATTTCTAGACCACCTGTTCAGAGCATTGCTTACAGAAATATTTAAAAATGACTCAACGAATATCTATGAGATTTCAGGAATATCATATTCAGCAGAATGAAGCCCTGGCTGCCAAAGCAGGACTCCTTGGCCAACCACGATAGAGAAGTCCTAATGCATGGACTTTTGATGAAAGATTGCCAACAGCTGTTGCACTGGAAATGAGGATTCACCTGACAGAATCCCATGAAAGCAGTAGCCACCATGTTAAACCATCTGTCATGACTGTTTGGCAAACGGAAACCACTGGGGAAACAACATTGCTGTTTACCAGAATAATCAAAATAGGTCTTATTGTTCAATGAAAATAATAAGATGCAACACTTGTTGAGGCCTTAAGATTCAGCAGCTTGGTCACTTGATTAGAGAAATAAACCATGGTTTCTTCAATTATGACTGTTAATTTTAAAGCAAAATACGTGTTCAATCATGTATGAGACAGAAAAAAAATTTTATTACTAAAAGGAAAATAAATGGAAATATCACTGAGCAGTTTATACTATATAGCACCATAGCATTCTGACTGGATTGTGGATACATTGAAATGTTTTTCAATCAGGATCATCCTCCAAGTATTCCTGTTCATTCATGTCTGCCTCAAATTGCTGGTAAATACATAAAATAGTTACTTGCTAATCAGTTTAATGCACGATCCTTTTCTTGCCTCCCTTCTTGTGTCAGGGTGGGCACTACACATTCTTATCCTAGCGACATTTTCATGTACCTTCAGGAAAGATCCCATCTGAGACTAGCTTGCAAAATGTTTAAGAATTGATTATTGTGCTTTAGTGGAGACTATGTTGCTTTGTGTTTTATTCAAAAGCTGAGAAGCCAACATGAATGATTCCAAGTCAGACCAACAATATACAGTGTACTCTCAGCTACTGCATGTGATCAATGTAATAAAAAGTAAACCAAAGTTAAAGTAGTGTCTTAGAGCTAAATGAATCCTAAAACAAATCCAAACGCTGCAGGAAACTCTAGTTGATGCATAAGTACACCCAGCAGTTTGGTATCAAATGATATCCATTCATGAGCCAATTTATTAATAGGTATTAGTCTGCTTACATTTACCAATATAAACTTGTACTCAAGAGAACACTAACTAGCCTATATGTTTAAATTTACCAAAGTGATTTCTATGTTTTGTCATATTATTGGAAAGTAGAAGTATTATTCTGCTTTGATAATTTACAGTTTTCTGTATTATATCTAATTTTTAAGCCATTAGGTCATTTAACTAACAATACCATTTAACTTATAGACCTCTGTTGACATTGCAGTCAGTCAATAATTGTGATGTCTTTGAAAGTACAAAGATAAACAGTGTTAACAGTGTTAACTTTAAAGTTGAAATGTTGAAACGTATAATACTCAACAAAATATACAATTCATTATGGTCAAAGGAACGTGAAAGAATAAGCTTGTTTCATCTGAAGACACGAAAAGCAAACAAAAATTCAGAGATCTTACTCATTTCAAACTTTGGGCCATTCACACACATATCAATACTTCACTGTTTCTACGTAATTAAGCCCAACGTGGTTATTTACAGTGTTCATTTCACAAAGATAATTAAGTATGTGCTTACCTGGCAAATGGGGGGAATTTTGCACAATAGCATCTCAAATACCTTGGGAGGAAGTGTGTGTTTGAAAACTTTCAGAAGTTCCTGTGGTTGCCCACACACCAAAAAGGCATTGCTGAGATGTTCAAGCCCCATTCAATAATCCCCTGAAACAGATTTATAAGATTAGAGCAGAATTTTAAAGTTCTTCAAAATATACATTCTACAAATTACCAAGAAAGCACCAAGCATTGAAACTAAAAAAACACATCAAACTAAAGACTAGGGGACTTCCCTCGTGGTCCAATGGTTAAGAATCCTCCTTCCAATGCAGGGGACGCGGGTTCAGGCCCTGGTCGGGGAACTAAGATCTCACATGCCGTGAGGCAACTAAACCCACGTGCTCTGGAGCCCACGCACCGCAACTACTGAGCCCGCGTGCTCTGGAGCCCGTGCACCAGAACTAGAGAGAAGCCCACCCGCCGCGATGAAGAGCCCCCATGCCACAATGAAAGATCCTGCATGCCGCAACAAAAGATCCCACATGCCGCAACTAAGACCCGATGCAACCAAACAAATAAATGTTAAAAAATAAAGACTATTTGAACAAGCCACAAAAAGAGTAAAGAGTATAAAGGGGAAAATGTTGAGCTGCCAATTAAATAACTTTCTGACCCAAATTACTATTTAAAAGTGCACTCTTGAATTGGAAATGTTCACGTTCTGCTATTTGGGTATGCAAGAGGGAGGTACTGAGTTTTTTTAAAAGGCTGGGGTTTGCCATTACTGATATGAGTTATCTTTAACTCTACGTATGTGATCAATGAAGTATTACAGGTGAAACATCTTGATGTTCCAGCTAAATAAGACTTTTAAAACATAGATTGTATTATCAACGAGCTGAAACAAGATTTAGTGTAACATGAATTACATATCCAGGGGAGGAGAAGAGATTTATGAACTTTGATTTCTAGGTGGTTTTAAAATGAGTTTTAGGATGATTGGCTGTAAAGTAACTAAGAATGAAAATTTGTGAATAGTGGAAATTAATGATAGAGTCTCTCTTTAAGTTAAAACATGTAATCACTTAGTCTTACTACCTCGTTTTAGGAAATAGGCAAAGATCAGTGAAATAACTTAAGGTTTCAAAGCTAATTAATGCCAGAATTAGTAACAGAACCTAATTTTCTGAACCTTGAGACTACAGTGTGCTGCCTCTCCAGGTGTTACGTAATAACAGAAGTTGACATTTTGACATATTTAATATAACTAAGTAGGAAATAAACACTTTGTATCAAACCTTTTAAAGAAAGAAAAAGATATAATAGTGCCTCTCAAGTTGATGGAGCTAATGTAACCTAAAAACAATAATCAGTTTGGTTAATTAGATCAACCAACCAATAAATCCAATCAAATCAGCTAATCAGAAATTTCTCTTAAAACTTTTGGCTCTATGGTCCCTCTGGTTATATAGACATAAACACAACTGAGATGGCTACAGAACTACCTGGCAGCAAAGTAGTAAAAATGGGGTGGTGGCAGGAGGGAGTAGAGAAAACTGAGATTACAGAAAACTGGGTGAAATATTATTGCATTAGAACACTGGTTCTCAACCAGTGTACTGTAATAACCTAGGGAGGTTTAAAGAATACTGACACCTATATATCTGGAGAAAACTATAATTCTAAAAGATACATGCACCCCAATGTTCACTGAAGCAATGTTTACAATAGCCAAGACATGGAAGCAACCTAAATGTCCGTCGACAGAGGAATGGATAAAAAAGATGTGGTACATACATGCATTGGAATATTATCAGCCATAAAAAAGAATGGTGCAGTGGTTGAGAGTCCGCCTACCGATGCAGGGGACAGGGGTTCGTGCCCCAGACCGGGAAGATCCCACATGCTGCGGAGCGGAATGACAGAAATGAACTTATTTACAAAACAGAAATAGACTCAGAGAAGACAAACTTATGGTAACCAAAGGGGAGAAGGGGATGGATAAATTAGGAGTTTGGGATTAACATATACACACTACTAAATACAAAATAGATAACCAACAAGGACCTACTGTATAGCACAGGGAACTATAATCAATATCTTGTATAATCTATAAGGGAAAAGAATCTGAAAAACAACAGATATAGATAAATATATGTAAAACTGAATCACTTTGCTGTACACCTGAAAGTAACACAACACTGTAAACCAACTATACTTCAATTAAAAAAAAGAAAAAAGAGGGCTTCCCTGGTGGCGCAGTGGTTAAGAAAAAAGAAAAAAAAATTCTGATGCCTGGGTCCCACACCAGAGATTCTTATGTAATTGGTTTTGGGTTTGGTGGGGGATTTAAAGAATAAGCAACCAAGATGAGAATTTCAGAAGTAAAATATAGTAGAAGTATATAACCCTAAAAGTGCTAATTAATTTAGGGGCTCATAGAAATAATGTTAATCACCTTTGAGAGAGAAAAATTTTAAAACTCAAATTTGCAATTTTTGTTTTCATCATCTCAATATTTGTAACATTCACCTCTAAATCTAAACTATTACATGATAGCTCTTAAACATAAAGTAAGTAAAAATAAAATGTAATAAAATAATTGTTATTTTTCTTTTAATTTATAACTCATAATTTTCCTCTCCATATTTATACTATCCCAGCTCAAAAAATGTTAAAGCTGAAAGGTTCTTTGTATTTTAATTGCCCCTATATCCAGGAAGTATCCTTAAGCAGTTAAAAAATTTTTAAGTTTTGATTCATACAACATTTAGTCATTTGGAAAACCCATTTACTTAGAATTTTATCTGACAGTAAATAAGGTGTTCTTGTATTTGGCTTTGCTTCTCCATCTGCCCACTTCCAAGACTGCAACCAAAACTAACACTAACTGTAACATCGTGGAGCTGTAACTGTAATAAAGTGAAAATGCTGGGACAGTTTCTCTTAAACTGAAGCAAGTTGGTTAACACGTCTAGTTAGTTAAGTTATCTGACATACAAATACCAATCCATAAATATTTCTCAAATATAAATTATCATAAATAACTGCTTACAAAAGAATGTTTACATTCTTACCTCTGGATAACCAAAGTTCTCCCATTCGTACTTCTTGCAGAAAAAGTTGTAATTTTTCATTCTTTGCTGGGTCCCACAACTAAAAGAGTCACAGAATATTTAACAATAAGTAACGAATGTAAGGTATATGGTTACTCGTCAAAATTATTTAACTTTTATTTTATTTATTTATTTATTTTGATGCACTGGGTGTTACTTGTGGCAGGCGGGCTCCTTAGTTGTGGCCTGCAAACTCTTAGTTGCAGCATGCATGTGGGATCTAGTTCCCCAATCAGGGATCGAACCCGGGCCCCCTGCATTGGGAACACAGAGTCTTACCCCACCAGGGACCACAGGGAAGTCCCTTAACTTTTATTTTAAAAACACATCTTGGGCTTCTCTGGTGGCGCAGTGGTTGGAAGTCTGCCTGCCGATGCAGGGGACGCGGGTTCGTGCCCCGGTCCGGGAAGATCCCACATGCCGCGGGACGGCTGGGCCCGTGGGCCGTGGCCGCTGAGCCTGCACGTCAGGAGCCTGTGCTCCGCAACGGGAGAGGCCACAACAGTGAGAGGCCTGCATGCCACAAAAAACCCAAAAAAAAGCACATCTTGAATCTAGTCTCTAAATCCAAGCATGACAAATGCAGTTGTTCTTTATATTTAAGACAATTTCTTAAAATGGAGTTATAATTTCAGGCTTCA